>NW_013952431.1:2781876-2787825 GCF_001266775.1 Austrofundulus limnaeus | reverse complement strand
TATATATATATATATGCATCTTGTATTTTTCACTTAAACTATTTTAATTATTTTTAATGGTGTCCAAACACTTTCTAAATCAGAATGCTGCCATAGAGATCAGATGGGAGTCAGAGGATATTACATTTCTCCAATTTCAGCTTCTCCCCGTATAGTTCCCTGTCAAACTCAGAACAGCCTTTACTATACTACTTTTAACTTTCTCAACAACCAGTCTCCATCTTATTTATTTATTACATTCATTTAACCAGGCAAATCCCATTGAGATCACATATCTCTTTTGCAAAGGAGATGACAACTTTACGTAAGCATGCAGAACGACCCCAGGTCCGAACTCAGGACCATCTTGCTGTGCAGCATCAGTGATAACCACTAGGCCATCATCCTGCCATATTGAATATAATTTATATTCACAGCCTTTTTTTTCTTTCTACTGTATATGTTTGAAACAGAGCACTTTGCTCTCAGACTATGTTTATTTGTGGTTCCTATCTCTAAAACTAGAGCTCTTGTGGATCCAGCTTCCAGTTTTTGTTTCTGAAAGAGCGATTGACAGGCTTCTGCTAAGCTTGATGACATTCTGCATATGTCTCTAAGTAATTTAAATATTTGATTCGGGTGTGTTGAAGCTGGGAAACAGCTAAAACTTCTAGGATGGTGCCAGTTGAGAACCACAATTATATTGAAACAGCAACAAAAAATAGTGTGCAGTTTGCAAAATACATGGAAATAAAAAAAGCTAATCAAAACAAACAGTTTAGGCGATAGTTAAATGTGTACTGTGGTTGCCAAACTGTTGCCTTATTTGCCTTTCAAAGCAACTTCATGTTAGTTTTCTCTGTTTTGCTGTCATTGATGCTGCAGTCACAGGCGTACACTTTTAATGTTGACAAAGATAACCACAGTGTCCGAGGTGCAACACAGATGAACACTACCATTAGAAACCAGAGAAACAGCAATCACGGCAGGCAGATTATTGGGCTCACTTTCCAGGTTCTGCCAGATTTCATGGATTATAAAGTGTGAATGTTCTATAGTTATCTCATTAGCAAGGGGTGAGATAAATTACAGGGTGCACTGCTGCCAGTGCACAAAATAGTTCAGTATCAAGGTTGGTGGTGGGCGTGAGTCCATGAGCACAGATTGCAAAGAGATACAGAAAGTAGGAGAAGGAATTCAATATGTCCAGACAGACAGATGAAGAGGAATGGGCTGAGATCAGACAGTGATGGAGATGGGGAAAATTCTGACTTTTTGGTTCATCTTCTCAAACCTGAAATGTAAACAGGCTGGGCTAAGGGTCAGAGAAGAAGGAAAAAGTGTGTATGTTTGACAAAAGTAAGCCAGCAAAGAGTAACAGAGGGTTGAAGTCCATTTATCTATAATAATTTATTTATACAGCCTTTGTAACA
This sequence comes from Austrofundulus limnaeus, assembly GCF_001266775.1. Taxonomy (NCBI): domain Eukaryota; kingdom Metazoa; phylum Chordata; class Actinopteri; order Cyprinodontiformes; family Rivulidae; genus Austrofundulus; species Austrofundulus limnaeus. Next base: position 2,786,413 of record NW_013952431.1, on the reverse strand, counting down.
TCGCAAAAATCTAAAAAAAAAAGCAAAATCTCTTTTACTAGTTTAATGGGTCGTAACCCATAACCTTTAAGGTAAGAATATAGATCTGTTTAAATAAAAATAGGTAAATAMTGGAAGAAATTTGAAAAAAAAAAATAACAGATAGTCAGACTTAATCTTTCTCGCCATCATTTCTGTCAGGGTCATGTTTGTCAAAAAATTTAAAGACTTAATGAAAAAATAAATTTTACATATGCCAAAAGAGAAAATAACTTATGACAAATAGGAACTGTTTTTATTGTGAGTTATTCTGAGATGATGTGGTTCAACAAAAAGGGGAGAAATTTGAGATTTTTTGTTCCTAATCTCTTCTGTGGAGGTATTGTGTTATAAAACCAGAGCAACAAAACACTATAAAAATACCAAAGTACTGCTTACATTTTTTGTACATTTTACAAATGAAGCCAAAGGAAATGTTCAATAAAAAAAGGTTTCCTTAAATGTATCAGGTAACACAAATAACAGAAAGTTACACAGGCCTCATTTAGACATAAAAAATATGTTGATCTTAGGCCAAAAAACAGGTCAACTTCACAACTAATCATTAAAATCAGATGAAGCAAAGTTGTTGTTGTTTGATTCTTTTAAATATTTACAGATTTGAAACCAAATGACAATCTAAAAAAGACAAATGTAAGTGCAATATGCGTTCATTTCTGTAATAGGATAAGTACATAAAAATCAATGACACCTACTTTTCCTTACTGAAGTCTCAGTAACCCAACTCCTAGAGAATGTAATGTAATGAGTATGTAAACAAAATGCAGGACCATGTATTTCAGTATACAGTACTTTTACAAGACAGAGCAACATTGCATTAATTCCAAAATAATCCTTATGCTGTATATACTGTACATATATATATAAGACACACTGAAGACTTGCTAATGTTAAAACTAGATTTCAGAAAGTGGAAGTGACTTTGAATGAGGTGAGGTTGACTGACTGGTCTGAGTATTTCAGAAAAGACCAATATCATCATCATCATCATCATCATCATCATCATCATCATCATCATCATCATCATCATCATCATCTCAACGTCGTCGTCTTCATCATCATCATCATCACTTTATATATATAGCACATTTAAAAACAAGTGTTGACTAAAGTGCTTCACAGACACAATACAATAAAACTAATAATAAGCTAAAAACAAATAAAAAGACACAAATTACAAATTCCTGAGGTAGCTCAAACTGAACCTGAGTTAAAAGCCAGTGTAAAAAAGTGAGTTTTAAGCCAGATTTAAAAGACTGAACGTAATCTGCAATACGGATCTCAAGAGGCAAGTTGATCCAGAGTCTGGGGGCCGCCACAGCAAAAGCCTGTTCCCCTCTATGCTTTAGTTTTGCCTTTGGCTGCACTAAAAGCATCTGATTAGAAGATCCCAGTTCTCTGTGTGGGGTATAAAAATGCAACAGGGCCAATAAATAACTGGGTGCCAGACCATTTAAAACTTTAAACATAAGTAAAAAAAAATCTTAAAATCAATACGAAAGTGAACAGGCAGCCAGTGCAAATCAGATAAAGCATGAGTGATGTGGTCCTGCCTTCTAGAACACGTTAAAAAACGTGCAGCAGCGTTCTGGACTAACTGCAAGTGATGGACAGATGATTGTTCCAAACCAACATATAAAGTGTTGCAATAGTCTGCCGTCTAGATGTAACAAAAGCATGGATAAGCTGATAAAAACTGGTTTTAACAATTGAAGATATTTGTTTCTTAAATTTAAAAGCACYGTCTTAAACATTCCAAGATTCTTGACCACAGATGAGCAATAAGGAGCAATTGGGCCAAGAATTCCAGGTAAACCATCAAGTGGAGAATAATTGCCAAATAAAATAACCAGTTTTGTCTTCATTCAAAGTAAGACACTTCTGGGATAATCAGTCTTTGACATCCTGGAGACAATTTAATATACTTTTTTTTTTACTCACAACCAGTCCCAGGGTTTAGAGAGAATGTTCCAAAAAACACAAAATATCCGGTGAGAGGCTGAGAGGCATTGTGTGGACAAGAAAGCCTTGTTTTGTCAGGGAGGACRAAATAACCTCAAATAACTGATGTGTGCAGATACAGTATGTGCCATCTCTGAATGTGCAACACATTTAACCATGACGCAGGCAGACTAGACCAGGGGCCTCATGTACAAAGACTTGTGTGGATTTCTTACTGAAATGTGGCGTACGGTCAAATYCAGAAAACGGCGTACGCACAAAAAAATCCAGATGTATCAAACCGTGCGTATGCTAGAATCCACGCACATTTCTTTTGTACATCACAATTAACGTGGAACTGAGCGCAGGTAAGACACCTCCCCTGACACGCCTTCACTAGCATGCAAATTACTTCCTGCATGTGTGAAGGACATGTTTGTTTGATCCCTGCGCGATCAGAAATGATTTCTAAAGTTATAAAAATAATGAATTTAATTAAATGTGAGTGAGAAAAAATTCTAAATAAGAATAGGAATAAAATATGTTTGTCACGCAAAGAACGAGCGATTGTGTGTCGGTGTGTGTGTGTCCGTGCTGCTGTGTTGCGCAACTGATCCATCCGTTCTGAAAACAATAACTTTGCGCACAAGTTTATTACCATAATTACTGTAAACACAGAAGAACATAAATGTTTGGTAGAACATAGATCTTTGTTTATTTCATAGTTGATATTAAGAAACGAGTCTCTGTCGCAGTGGGGAGTTAACATGACATGATGTTGGAGAGTCTCAGTATGTTTGTCAGTCAAGCTTTTGCTCTCCTACTTACAACATTTTCACAAGTTGTAAGGTGTACTTCCATGTGTCATTTTGGAGAATTCTACAACAATGTAAACGCCAAGTATGAAACACCTCCACTGCTGGCGAGGGTGCGCGCTCTCCAGAGCGCGACCATGACTCAGCCTTTAGAATCAAATGGATGAGACGATTCCATTGGGCATGACTCTGCTTTGGGTGGACTGGACTGACACAGTCCAGATTGGGTCTGCCAGCTCACTCTTGAAAACCCTTGTGGAACCCCAGTTTGATCGCTGCTTCTGCACGTGCACGCGGGGCGCACGTGGCTCCTTGCTGTGTCGCGCTCGAGAGCGCAGCAGTGCCAAACTGTAAAAGGATTATTCCTGAAAACGGATCAGAAAAWTCTGTTTATAAATAAATTCTCTSTGTGTTACACTATTTATTATATCCTCCAGTAAGGCTGAATCCGTTCCTGGTAAATGTATTTTTGGCACAACTTTACGCGTCCTTTATTTAACTGCATCCATGTGTATGTAAAAATTGTTAATCATGTGTAGCTGGTGTGAACAATAATCATTTTCACATCATTAACAGTTTCTCAGAATCACCTCTAAGTGTCGCCAATGGAACCAAAACCATAGAAAGGTGCGTACGCCAGCCCTGGAGTTGGCGTGGGGCTGCGCACATTTCCACGTTCAGTTGAGTTTTGATACATATGGATTTTTGTGTGGAAAATGCAAGGTTTTTGTGCGTACACACTGTTGATACATGAAGCCCCAGGTTCCACTCTTGTCAGCTGAGGTTTCAGTTCAAACAAGCTTGCCAAGAACTTTAAAAAAAAACACCACCCACGTAACAAAATTGCTCTTGCCCAGTTCTGGCCCACACACAGCACTAACCCTCTAAGACTTAGCCCAGATACCTCAAAGAATGATGGCTCTGACCCAGATGTGGTTTGCTAGAGGTGGTCCATGCATGGACCAGCGCCACATAAACCAAACCACAGCTGGGCCAGTTGTGGTATTGACAGATTTTGGCCACATAAACAAACCATAGATATGCCAGTTGTGAACTGCTTTCGTATAGTGCTTTCATTGTCACTCTTGTCCCACTTTCAGGTGACAAACCACTTGCCATGCCAGCCGTACCAGCTTGACACCAGATCTACCAGTCTGCTATGTGGGCACAGTAGCTCCCTATTGTGATCAGCCTAAGCTGGTTTAAGCTTTTGTCTTAATGGTGCATTAATGGTTAAACTCAAATTAGTATGGGTTTTAGTTTAAATTTGTGCAACTGCCAAAAAGACACATTAATAACAATCCTACATTATTTAATTATTTATTGCTGAAGTTTGATTTAAATGTTCTGTATATTTTTGTTGCTTCACAATAATAAAGCCTGTGAGCTGGAGAGAAGAAAGGGAGCAAATTAACTTAAGGGAAAAATGTGAAAACACAAGGAGACAGAGAGATTAAAGAATGAGAAGAGGTTTGAACGAGGGAAGGAAGGATGGAGGGAAAAAATGAAGATCCTGTGAAGAAAAAAAGAAAGAAACTGAAGACCCCTCTAGCTGATTCAGCAGCAGAGACAGGGAGCTGTGGTGAGATTCAGCTGCACGAGGCCGGAACAAGCTTTATCCTCAGAGAGAAAAGCCAAAAGCTCTTCTCTACATGCCCTGATCTCACTATTCTCTCTCTCTCTCTCTCTCTCTCTCTCTCTCTCTCTCTCTCTCTCTCTCTCTCTCTCTCTCTCTCTCTCTC
>NW_013952431.1:2778788-2781806 GCF_001266775.1 Austrofundulus limnaeus | reverse complement strand
GTCATATTACATATCAATTTTCCATTCCTGAATTGACTCGCACCTGCTGTGGACAGCCTCTATACAAGTCACTGTTTTTATGAAGTAGTCCACAATTACTTTTAGGTTACTGTAAGTGTAATAGGCTTCCATCCACATTATGTGATGACTAAATCTGTCAATGCTGCCATTCCATATAGTTATTTTTACAATAGTTTCAATATCCTGCTACTGACAATAATTTGTTGCTGATTACGTACATTTTTCCAGTGGGGAAAATATCCCTGTCAATGAGACCGGATTCTCACACACACTTCCTGTTAGCTGATGAGAAAAATATCTGTGTGGTCAGCGTAATTGGGGCATGTATTAACTAAATATCAAATATAGCACATTCTATTTGAGTCAACCATAACATGTCACTCAAATCAGATTGTACCTAAACTAAATCAGAGTTCATTCATAAAAATAAACGATTAGGCAAAATAAGTAATAATCAAAATATATTTTAGTTATCCTATAAATAAAACAGTTTGTGTGATGCATTAAAAGTCAGTGGTAAACAGAATAAATTTCCTTCAACCAGGTGACATCCCCTCTCTTCACCGAGTCTCTAAGACAGGGCCACAGGTCAGATGACACAATTACAAAATCATCAACCTTCAGCCTAAGGTGGCCTGGTACCAAGTACATTTATGGACCAATCTGTTCAAACATGGTGTTTGTTATGGGCAACCTGTACTTAGCACAGAAGTCCAATAACAGAACATCATTCGGGTTCAGATAAGGGAGGTCATTCTTCCCAATCACCCTCTTCCAGATAACTCATTGCCCACTTGGGCATAGTAGGAAGATGGAGGTCCCATGCACCCGAAAGATATATATTTTTAAACTAGCTTTTTGTAATCCTTAAGGTGTCTAGTAAATGGATTGTGATGGCTCCAAAGCTCATTATTGTCCCATGTATGTTTTTATTAACCATCTTTAATGGCCAGCCTGGATTTTTCATTGTGTAAAATGAAAACTTTAGATCAACATAGCTCCTAAACTTTACATCTGACAGACAAACAGAGAAACAGAAAAAAGTCAGATTAATAACAGATTATTAATTGCATCAAATTTCCACATTTTAAACATCCATCTGATTTATAAAGATAGATTGAACTGACCCACTATCACATCCGCCCTTTTACCAGAGCACACCATATTAATAGCTTATGATAGATTTTAGTAAAATGCTTCAGCCTAAAGGGACACTTAATGGTCAAATGAATACATAAATAAATAGATAAATAAATATCACCTGTAAATAAATAAAAAGGTGCTTTGTGGGAGGTTTGTGTTTACTGCTGACCCGATCCATTGTAGAGTAAAACATGGGAGAGAAGCCCATTTGAATTTGCTGATTTTCGTATTTCACACATGCAATGTGAAGTTTAGCAAATATTTGAATGTTTGCCTGCTTGCTTTTCTGCCTTACATGACATTATTAATTCTTCACTTCATAAACTGAGCCGTGATATGTTTRTTTGTTTGTTTGTTTGTTTGTTTGTTTGTGTGTTTGTTTAGTGATCTGTGGGTGATTGACTAACCTGATAAGTCAGTTTTGTTCAGAGCTGGTGGCTTTTTGACATGTTTTCTTTCTTATTATGACCGAACATGCTGTCTCTCTGCACTGAATACAACTGACAAATTGGCATTAAATACAACCCATTTACATCTGATGAAGAGTTGTCAATAAACTAATAGTGAATTTAAGGAACTGACTCATCTGTCTATATATACATGCATTCATCCATCCATTTTCTTTATGTCATACATGTCAACCCCTTCGAACGCTTACCTGTATCCTGACCCTCAGAAATCTGGAATTTTTACAAAAAAAAAAAAAAAAAATTCCATAGTACTCTCACACAATACAACTGGTCGGGGTTAGGGTGTGGGGTTGGAGTGAATTGTGGGCCGCAGAGAGAGGACATGGGGTGGAGATGACAGTGTCCACAGTGGCAGAAGGGCAGAGAGGGGAAGATGTGGCAAATTTATTTCCTTATAGCCAGCCAACTCCAAAACGTAAATAAATTTGAAGTACAAAAAATGTATATACCATTTTACATCTGTATATAAGCAAAATGAGGGGAAATCCACGTACAGACAATCTGTACAACTTAACATGTACTGTAAGTCACCTACTTTTCTTTGCCAAGTCATGGGTCACTGGTGCCTATCTCATTCTGTCATTGTGCAAGAGGTGGGGACACACTGGTCAGGTCACGTCCATCACAGGGACAAAGTGACAACCATTCCCACTCTCACTCACATATACGAATAACGATTACCAATGAACCCAACATGCAGAAAAAGGAGTATTCAGAGAAAACCCATATGGCCAAGAGGCAATCCTGCAACCTTCTTGCACAGCAGCAACAGGTCGAACCCCTGCTCTGCTGTGCTGACAGAACTGAAGCAGGTAACCTGGTACCAGGTTTCAACTGCTTGTCATTTAAAATTGTTTGCCTGGAAAGGCTGCCTCACTTCTACATGTTACAATTCTGTTGCAATGTGGGACTCAATGATTGTCTGGGGATGTTGTCATGCAAATATAATTTGACAATTTTCAATCTAAAACCAACAAAGTGGTGTCTCTGTAAAATAAAAGAGATGGATTTTCTTTTTAAGCTTTTGTGGTTTTATTCATTTTTCATTTATAAAGTTGACTTTTAAGTGTCTCAATGGCCTCCTTCCAGCAGAACAAGAACTTCAGAAATCAGAGCCATTAATAGACACTGTGATCCAGCGAGGTACATGATATCATTTGGGTAATGTTCTTTTTTTATTTATTTATTTATTTATTTTTATTTAGAGCTCCTCAGATTTGGAATAGTTTGCCAGCAGCAACAGAACTGAGCATTTAATTCTCAGGTGAAAATAAATAAATAAATTTTAAAAAATAATCTCTGAACAACGATGTACATAAGCTTTTACATCTCTCTCTCTCTCTCTCTCTCTCTCTCTCTCTCTCTCTCTCTCTCTCTCTCTCTC
>NW_013952431.1:2774722-2778751 GCF_001266775.1 Austrofundulus limnaeus | reverse complement strand
GTGTGTGTGTGTGTGTGTGTGTGTGTGTGTGTCATTATCAACATTTTGTAACAGGACCTGAAGTTACAGTTTATACCAACTTTTTGCTGAGTTGTCTGTGTTGTGTTGACACAATGTTGCTTCATCTCTTGAGATTGATACATTTTTAGTTGCTTGATTCAATAATTCACAGATCATATTTTTTAAATAGCAAAATTTAAAAGGGTATTTTGAATAACTGAACAATTGTTGTTAGTGACCATTAAAAAGGCACAAAAATGTCAAACTGTAATATAAATAATGAGGTTTAATATTCTTTTAATGATACTCAGCACTAGTTTGGTTAAAATAATAAAGAAAAAGCAAGTCTTTTGATAAAAGGGATTCAGCAGCTTTGTGTTGCAAATAAAATCTAGATAGGCTGTATGTTTATTAGAACTGAAATTAACTTGTAGCACAAATAGTGAATGTGTTGTTTTAAAAGCTTTTTTGGCCCACAAGACCCACTAAGACAGAGAGAGATAGCCTGACATTAACACAAAATAGTCACTTCTTACAACACATTCATTTTGTTTRTTTATTTTTATAAACACACACTATCCCTGACATGTTAAGGTATTGTTGTTTTCCCAGCTGTAGCCAGGCAGGTCTCAAAAACCATAATAGTAGGAGAAAAAAAAGAAGTCATTTATTTTCACAAAAAAAATCAACTTTGGGAATGACAGACAGTGAAGTTATGTTGTCCTTCAGAGTAGCAAGGTTACAGTTTAATTGAGCTGACATGAATTCCTCTCCTGTCACGTCCACCTCACTGTGACCATGTATTAGTGGGAGGAAGAGGAAGGGGGATGGGGCRGAGGATGAAGCCAGGCAGGGGCATCATAGACTGACAGAGAGGAAGATGGACAGGGGCAGACCACCCATTTGGGGCCTTCTGTCACAACAGTGATGCAGAGATGGAAATGGAAGGAAAGCAAAGACAGAGACAGAGACCCTGGCATTAACACAAAATAGTCACTCATTACAACAGAAAGGCCAGAGRAAGAGGATGTGAGCTGTTTGCAACAGTACAGAGCACTACAATGTGTGTGTCTGTGGAGGATTTGGGAGGTTTCCAAACAAGYATAACTACTGTACATTAAAGGCATTGAAGTAATGCATATCCCTTTTATGCAGGGGTTTAATCACAGCTTGAGGAAATAGCTCAATTTCCAACCCATTCTCACTCCCAAGTCATCACATATTGACGCTTTTCTAAGGTTCCCTCTGCATCCGATTTTGATGCATCTAGTACCCCCCTCGCATAAGTTATTGCCAAGATGGGGCGGAATCCGTTGTYATAATTTCATAAAGTGTAGAAAATGCACCAAAACTACAGTCCCAAAACCTAAAATTACCTTTATTCACTCTAGACATGCTGTCCCTGACCCTAGTACCTAAAAAGTAATCATTAACCCTGTTACCTAAAATTAACCATTTTTAGAAACTGTAGGAAATTCATGTGAACTATGTGTTCCAAAGTCTAAAATTACCTAATATTCGCCCTAGACATCCTATCCCTGACCCCACTACCTAAAATTAACCATTAACCCTGTTCTCTAATATTAACCACGGACCCCAAGTCAAAGACCCCTATATTTTGTGTCTCAACGCGTCAAACCTGGACACCGAGGGAACACAGAATTGCCTGGTGCATTAAAAACTGACGTCACGGGTGTACCCAATGCGTCAAAATAAGACGCAGAAGGAACATTGAAAAAGTGTCAATATGTGAAGAGTCAGGAGTGAGAATGTGTTACAATTTCTGTAAAACTTTTTGAGTTTTAGCAGTGTATGTGCTGACTAATGTTGATTAATTGGGGCAGCCATTTTTTGCTGAATTGATTTCAAAAGCTTTTCCATTCTAGAGGTATCCGATGCTTAGTTATCAAAGGTTTCATTAATATTTGTAGTGTTTTATGCATTTGCCAGTTTACAGAAACAGTTGACTGTAATTGTTCACCTTTGCCTTCTGGTTGCTGGTGATACTGAAAGGGTAAAGATTGAGAAATATTTAAGAAAACATTTAATACGATTTAAACCTAGTTTGAAAGCCAAACACACAAATAGCATGTCTTGGGAAAGGGAGGAACAACCTTCTTGATTTGAACCTGAATGATAATCTGCTATTTGACTTCTTTGTTAAGCACGGGTTGTCCATAACAAACACCATGTTCGAGCATAAGGTGGTCCATAAGTGTACTTGAGCTAGGAGCTATGGCTTGAAGGTCATCAGTTGCGATGGCAACTAAAGTATCCACTGGTGGACATCAACAGTAATGGAGGTTGTCAGGATTTGGCTTTCTTGGAGGACTTCTAAAGCAGCTGTTGGGTACAGGGTGGCCAGAAGAGCTGCGGCTTCAGTGGTTGCACATGCAAGAACCTGGGCATGGGATGAATTACGGGAGGCCACAGAGACAGACTTTCAGATTGATTGATTGATTGATTGATTCATTTAGCCCCAAGGATGTTCTGGCAAACTGTTGGATGACTCAGTAGGAAAGTGTTCCTGATCCCATCCCAAGCTATACTTGGTTTATGTGGGGAACTGCTGACCCAGACTGAGGATATTGTTGATCAGTGGAAGGAACACTGCAAGGATCTCCTCAATTAACCATCCATGTCTACCTTTGAGGAGGCATATCTAACTATGGGATCACACTTTTTGACATCACCTGGAAAGTTTACTATAGTCTAGGGTGAGAGCTCTGTCATCCAGGGGGAGTGCMGAGAAGAGCCGCTGCTCCTTTGCATCAAAAGGAGTCAGTTGAGGACTCAGTTGTGATATGCCTCTCCGTTCAGTCTATACATTACTGGTTCGGATGCCACAGCCTGGTTTTCCTCGTGCCTCCTTGAAATTATTGTTCCAGCTCTGATCCAATCCTTGAACATTTTTGTAAGATTTTTTTGTCTGCCACATCAATATTTTATTAGTTACTTTTTTTCAAACTCTTTATTCAAAGAAATGTGCAAAGCATTCCTTGAGCAAGACTTGTCTTATTGCTCTGTGCATTCAGACTTACAGATCAAAAGGACACCAAATCAATATTTGTCTCACCTTTCACCTAGAAATAGCTCAAGTCTTAGCTAAACAAACGTGTTAGTGAAACAGATGCTCACTGCTAAACTGTGCAGAAGTCAATGTGAAAGCAGCTACCTGGCAATTTTGAAAGTGACAAGATTAAATAYGCAACATGTAAGTCAAAAAGTTGAAAGGAGCACCTGGAGGAGATCCGTAAACAGGGAARAACAAAGATGGAGAGAAAAGATACAGTTGGTGTATGCCTATCTCCCAGGGATTAGGTGTGGAGAAAAAGCGATGGGCGGAAGATAAGGAGGACAGGAAAGGTCAGCGGAGAAGCCATGAGTGAGAGATGTGACAGACATCTTTTGGGGGTTGAGCATCACTGGTAACTGGGCTGTCAGTAAATGTATGGTAAAAGAAAAAAGGAGCAAGATGTGAAAGATGAAGACGTTTTACAGAAATCTGGAGAAAGGTTAACTGCAGTGTTTTTATCACTTCCTTGTTATGACTTTTTCTTCCTCCACTCACTTTCTATTAGCAGGAAACTGATATCACCAGGGTTACTCCTCTAAAATCGGTTACAAAACCCCAGCTTCATCCATTTCTTCTGTCTTTTATCTCCAGAATCTCTGAGAGAAGAGCTTTTCAGCTCTCACTCCTGGACCTCTAGAGACTTCATCAGCTTTTTCTTTTTTTACTGAACACCATATACTCTGGTCAGATCAGACATACAGAAAATCTTCAAGTCAAGGGCACCAGAACCTGATAGCTATGATGTTTTTTTTCTTCAAAATCTCAGCTGTTCTCAGCCTATTTTAACTCTGACTTGATCATCGAGGCATTAGCCAATTTCACATAAGATGATGACGATGCGTGCCATGGTGATTTAAAATGTGGCAGGGCTGTAGGTGTTGCCTAAAGGGCTCGACACACGGGAGGTGACGTCACTCGCTCTCCATTCATTTCCTTTGGAGCCTGTGCGGTGA
>NW_013952431.1:2762044-2773672 GCF_001266775.1 Austrofundulus limnaeus | reverse complement strand
GCGTACAACCAATCAGCGAGGGTTTCATTGACTGACCAATGAGAGGAGAGTATGCTACACACTGCCGTTAGCTAACACTATCACCAAGGGATTACTAAAAAGCTTTGTGGGAATTTATTGGCACCAGGGTGAAGTTTATGGTAAGTTTTTTCCTCATAAAACTGTATCTTGATGTGTGTTTGTTTTTCAATATGATTAGCATCACAAGATTTGTTTAGTTTACACATCCGTAATGCACACCCGCCTTCAGAATTAAGAACCAATCAAATTTTGTGAAGACATGCGACCTGAGAGCACGATTCGCAATGCTGCGATCGCTATCACGTCCCATGTGTCAGGTTTCACCCTGGCTGCGATGACAGCCGTTAATCGCTGTAGTAAACATTTTTTCACTTTGTAGCCTATTTTCTAAAACCACTGTTTTGACAATAAGTTTTTCAAATGACAAAGTCTGTTATGAAACAGTTTCAATTCAGTTCATAAGTCTGCAATCGATATGAAGAGATATCATCTAACACAAACATTTATGATTTATGATTGTGTTAGATTTAAACAGTTATTTATGMAAGAGTGAGATTGGTATATGAAATCGATCCACATTGGGCACACGATGACGATATGGATCAATGTTTTTGTTTTTCCTTGATGTAATTGAATCATAATCATTTAACTGGTATATTGAAGTGAATGGATGTATTGTTACACACCTATTGCATGGTGACAGTGCCGTTCCCTGGCATTACTTTTGTGAGGTTCACAGGCGGAATGACTCAAGGCGCAGTCAAAATCCAAAATGTAACAAAAAGTTTTTTTTAAAGGAACAAAAAGAGGGCTGTTGTGGCAGCAAAACACAAGGTCTCAGGAGAAACAGGCACGAGGAGCACATTTGACACCACACATAACAGCACAATGATTGGACAAAGCACAGAAGACAGAACACAGAATATAAAGAGAAAATAATTAAGGACAATAAGAAACACCTGGAGGAGACAAGAGGAAACAGGTGATCATGAGCAGGGCTGGAGCAGGGCAGAGATAGATGGAAACACTGAAACACTAGAAAACTAAAGCAAAAACGCACAGATCATGACAACTTTCTCGGACAGTGTCAGAATGCAACTACATGATAGAACATTGTGTCATAAATAAATCACCACAACATCACTGCAGAGGTTTTGTACGAGYTCAAAACCCTGTACCCCAAACACATTATAWCTCACATAATTGGGGCTCYCCTRCATTTTTAACRYACACTCAAAGACTTCATCGAGACTCTGAGGACATCCATGTTGTGGTTGGTTCCTTTTATATCATAACAGGGCCATCACCCAGCACGAAGGGGCTTAGGCTAAGAATTAAAGACTGCTGTAACAAGATACGCACAACTTGGCATAGCAACAGTGTCCAAGACAAACCATAAGACTTATCAATCTTAGCTGAAAGTCCATGCATTGATTTTTCTTCTGTGGTGGCTTCACAATGCACTTGACTGGATTTTAGTTTCATTTTATGCAAGAAAGGAATCTTTCACGCAAACAGCCATCACTTTGACCCCAGCAAATGGCACTGAACTCAGTTGCTTTTTAAAATTGACTTAACACAAAATCAGACATGCTAAGTTCAGAACTAATGTTTTTACATGCTCTCAGACATATGAACATTTCCTYTTTTCTCAAAGATGCATGACTTTGCAGTCATGGAATGTTCTGCATCAATGCATTGACTGATGCTACAGACTTCCCGAACATGAAAGCTAAGTGGTTTTGAAATAAATGAAAGCTATATGCAGGAAATGGGGAGGGATGAGAGAATACTCTGACAGCTCCATCTTTCCTGTGGTTAAGACAAATAGATCTGTTCTTTTTAGAGTGGACTACAATGAAGTGAATATTGTGCCAAATTTTAAAGCTTATGCTAGGCCTCAGGCTGACGAGATTTTAAACCTGTTAGACACTGACTTGTCTATTTGCTTGTTTGTTTTATCACTGAGCAACTAGTAGATCCCTGGTTTTTTTATTTTTATTTTTATTTTATTTTTTTGAGTTTAAGGGCAAAATAGCTTTCTCCATAAAAGTTTATCAGTTTGCGGCACTTCCTTTTGGCTTGTTTGGTGACCCAGCCAATTCCTACTGCCTCATGGGCCTRGATCTGCATCCACAAGCTGCACAGGTCATTCCCCACCTGGATAAGAAGATTATTTAAAGTGACAGCTAGCCAGAGTATACTCATGGTGGAATTGTTATGCTGAATTTTCAGATACACAATGAGCTCATCGTCAAAGGTTTTGTTAAGATTTTAAATAACTTCTGAAGCTAATGTGTACATACAGTATTTTTTTTTCAAATTATTGAAGATTGCCACAAATATAAGCWATGTCATATCAGTCAATAATTCATATTTATTGGCTTTTGCATAAAAAAACAAGATGAAAAAATTTTGAATGAAATGTTATTGTTAAACAATACAAACCACTGGAGAAAATTTGAGTTTTGAAGCCACAGTCAATTAGTTTTTTTCTTTGAATTATCAACTTATGTCTCAGATTTTTTTTTGTCCTACTGCAAAATAAAAGCTGACTTTAAACTGTGAAAAACTGTAATCAAATCATCCTTTTTTTGTTATCTGTTAAGATGTTACATTTTTTTGTTGCACTCATTCAAAGTCTATAGATTGATTTGTTTGTCTGGTAACTTCACAATGCAGTTAAATGGATTTTTTTCACTTCACAAAAGGACACATTCTTCCATGGAAACAGCCAACAGTTGGCACAGATTGCATTTGCAGAAAATGACACATACAAATGTATGTACAGTATGAATGTAAAGCGATATATCCTCACAGCTACATCTAAAGAAATAGAATATCGTGATAAAGTTCAATTTTGTTGTTGATGMTTGAAATATTTCCTGCTATGTGTAATAAATCTATACAATGTAAAAGTTTCACTTTCTGACATGACTGACAAATAAACTGACCCAATAGCATGATACAAAAATTAAATTAAATTAAATTAAATTAAATTAAATATAAAATAAGTACCTAACAATGCTCATTTTCCCTGGCAGCTCGCAGCTGGATGGAGAGGAGTAAGGCATCGAGATTACTACTTGATTTATGAGCAGGTGCAGCTTATCTGAACCTACCAGTTCAGATAGATGGCTCCCTGGCCTCCGTCGGACAGTGGGGGTGTGTGGGGTAGTCAAGAGAGGTAGTTTGAGCTTGGCCTCGGGGCAGAATGTTGAGGCAGAGGTTCAGGGAACAGATCCAGGAGAGACTTATTAGTGAAGCTGTGGGGCATCATTGATCGGTCTCATTCTTTATCTACGGTTGTGGGCTGAGGCCCTAGACAGCAAAACCACAGTTAGTCCTGCTAAAGGGCGTCAGCTGCTTACTGGCACAGGCTTATTGTSGYCTCCGATATTAACMGTGGGTYGGTAAAATTYRTAGACCTACTAGCTGGTCATCATCRAGACAAGAGTATTTGTGTTTGTTTTYATATATCTGAGATTTAATAACAGCTGACAATGTAATTGTGTGTTTGTATGGAAGATAGACCCCTACATAAAAGAATCAATGCTACTTCCTTTACTGTACCCAGACTTCTGATATTGCACAATGCTACCTAGAGAAGTTTGACAAGAAAAGCTCAAACTGAAAATACAGAAATACTTTCACAACATCTGTCTTTTAAAATTATGACATGCTTAGTTTCATTTTATAATACATGCACTTGTCATGCAGAATCATTATTAAAATTCCTCTGTACATTTTGAATGAGTATGTCTCCTTTTGCAAACTAGGACATGGCTGCCATTGTTCTCGGTCTTTGTTTTAGCTTGTGACATATGTAAAACACATCCTGTGGGGTTTTGGAACTTTAAATATGTTCATCTAATCATATGTGGTCACATGGGTTTCCTTTCTACCTTGCTTTTAATAATGCAACGGGATAAAAAATTACATGGTTAGGATTATATAATAAAAATATTCAGATTTCAATTAAATTTACAACTTAATCCCATTGTGTCATACACATTTATAAACAAATGGCTACAAGCTGACATCAGGCTGCCTAAATGCATCTCAGTCAAAACTACAGGTATATAAAATTACATGCATTATTTATAAGTTTTCTATGGCTCTATTCTGACTCCTGGGTATAAGCAAAATAACCTACTGCGCATTTTTCTTGTAAGACTGTTCTGCATTTAAAGAAGTGAAATGGTAAAAAAACACTTTGAACTGCGTAAAAACTGATTGGGATAGGTGTCGGAATGGTATTTATTTATACTTCTCATCTAACCACAACTGAATTTACTCAATCAGGCAGGCGCCAAACATCTGGATGCTTCTTTTTTAAACATTGACAAGCTGGAATAAAATAGGAGTAACGTCTTTCCATAAATGTTTTTTGTAAGGTGTACGAATTACAGATAATTGCATGCAAATGTAAGGAAAGTAACAAAACATTCATACTTTGTTACTTTACACCTCTACATTTATTAATAATACAGATGATCACAGTATTGTGCATCCTTTTTTTAAGATGCTGTGTTTTTAATTTGTGATTTCACTTTGTTTACACATGTGAGGTTCTGGTTTTATCTCTGTTTGTGTCTAAAGTATACAATCATGTGAAAGACTGTCTGCAACAAAGCTGTGAGGGTAGATAACGTGGTGCATGAGTTGCATTTGTTTTGTTTTTAGTTTTTTTTTTTTTGTTTTTTCGGAGGGTTTATGCCAAGGTTAGGCTCTCATCTAGACAACAACATGTGTGAAAACATGTGTGTTAGGTAAGAAAACAGGCAAACATGGACACAGACACACCAGCCATAGATAAGGATGGTGGTAAACTGAATCTGCATGCCCGAGACTTCCAACTGCCTCTTCATGACATGAATACTGAGCTTAATGAAGCAAAGGGACCGATATAAAACACATTACTGTGTGGGTAAAATTTATACCAATAATTTCAAATAATACAAGTCGTAAATGTTGCTACATGAAGGTCAACTGCAAATGGTGGATAATCAACTGATTGCATTTTGTTATGCAACGCAGTGTTTTATTTCAATAAAATACTAATTCTAAAATGACTTTTCAATGATGCCTAAAAAATAAAACCAAAGAAAACATTCTATTTCTTAAGCTTCCTCCTAATTGCAGACCATTTTTCTTATTTATTTATTTATTTATTTATTTATTTATTTATTTATTTGCATAATGTTCTTCTCTCATTTTCATTACAAAACCTACCAGGAATAATAATAATAATAAAAAAAACATTCCATTGACTAAACAGCCTTCAATGCAAGGAACACTAAAAAAATGCACGTGTTGACAATTGCAGTGCCTGTATGCTCACCAAAATTATGATCTGACTGTAAGAATGTGTGTGCCAGTGTGCAAGCAGTCATGCTCTGTGCCTTTGAAAAGCCAGATTCAATCAGTCCTGTTAATTAGCAGCAGATGTGTTGCTTCCTAAATTAGAAAGTGATGATTCACAGAAAATTATCCTGCGTCCTTTTCTTTTTTCTCTCTCACACAGCTGGGATGAGAAGACAGATACATTTCTTTTGCTTGACAATATTTTAATAAAGAGTAAATGTTCTCATTGACATGAATATTTACTCAAGATCAAAGCCAACATGCATCTTATGTTGAGAAATGACAATTCCATTGGATGCTATGTGTTACAAGTGTCTCTCAGATTCTGTAAAAACTAACCAAGGTATAAACAATTTTATGTCTGTTATATGGATTAGCTGAGGTTTACTGGGTTGACTCAAAAAGGTAATGAATTGCAGATGTTTGTCGATTATTTCATAGAATGTTTTATTAAAATTCTATAAAACAATGAATGGCAACGTTTTAACTGTGGTGATTACAACTCTTGGCTGATTGGTTCCTCATCTGATTATCCTCACCTGCGTTGATGAACTGCCAGGCTTTATAAGGCGTCGGCTCCAGAAGATCAACGCTGATGCATCTAACCTATTTGGTAGTTGTTCAAGCCGCCTCATGCCTATGTTAAACTTCTTGTGTTCACTTACCTTGTGTATCTTATGTCCCAGGACAAACTCACGTTGCCAAGTCGTCTGGATCCTCGAGCAGCCTCTCTATGAACTCATCCGTCCGCAGGAACAACCAGGAAATCATCAGGAACCCAATCAGCCACTCTGCCTGAAGAAACTCACCACTTGGAACCCCTCCTCTGATCCATGCTCCATACCACCAGGAAAACCTGTAAGAGAAATACAACATTATCATTCTACTCTCTATCCAGAATTGTTCAAGTTGCCAAGAACCATACTCACCTCCTCACTTCCCCTCTGTCCACAGCAAGACGTCCCAAACCTCACCTGCACTGTAAATAAATTCACTTACCTTTTCATCTTGTCTCCTGGTCTGGTCTCTCAGCTCCGCTGWCCTGTTGAACAAAGCTAGCTTCTTGTCATTAACCTAAAATCAGGTATAATGAGTAACACTTGGGGTTTGTATTGTGAGTACACCTCAGCTACAGGTACACAAAGTTTTAGCACATCTACAAAAAAATACTGAATTACAAACATTTTTGTGTTTTCTGTTGGTTGTCTGTCTTAAAATTGATTTGCTTCAAAACACAAACAGTTACAGAGTTTTCTCAAAGGATCACATTCTGAAAGTTCCATTAAAATCTATCCAGTGGTTCATGAGATATTTTGCTAATAGACAACTAAAGTTGACTCCAAATAAGTAATGGCACTATTTCGAACAAAGAACTTGTACAATTTGTTCGTGTTCAGAGTAGTTGTGGAGGCTCATTTTCAGTTGCTACCACATTAAATTATAGGGCAATATCTGTAAAATTGGCTGAATTGTAATCGTTTTTTTTATATTTTCTAAGATTAGTTAGATGTGGTGGCCATCCTGAATTGTGTCCACTACAAAATCAAATGTGCTGTAGCGATACATGCAATGTTTCTGCAAATTTAATGAAATTGTTAACAGACAATGGGGGAAGCAGGGGTGTATATATCTGTGAAGAGAAGGTTAATTTGAGTTATTTAAAATAGAAAACACAGCATTTACRCATTCAGCAGGTAATCTTGTTCGGTACAGAAATCAAGCAAGCTTGTCTAATAGACGGCAGTAATGCTCTGTAAATTGCAACGACTTCTACTTAAAATTACCGAAACATATCACTCTCAAAACGAAATTGTAAAACAGTAAAACAGAATCGGTGTAATCACGTTTGCAGCCAAAACAACCTGTTTTCAACTGAATCTGTGAGTCCAAACACAATAAAGACAGTAATTATTGCTATTGTTGCATCTTTTTTATTTCAACAAGAAAATGTGTCAGTTGGAGTGAACTTTTACCTTTCCCTCACAAACACATCTTTTTCCCAGCTGCTGTCGATGTGTTTCCTGCATGTGTTGTTGGTAGTTTAGTGTGGCCCAGCTTCCAACCGCTCATTAAAAATTTTCAGAGGTCTATACACACGCAGAGCATCGCTGCAGCGGTGTCAGCATCCACTGGGCTTTGGAACATAGCTGTAACACACCTACATTTTGCATTCACAGAGAAAACAAAACAAATAAATGATGCTTTTTCTTCCTGCATGCAAAACATTTTATTTGTTGAGGAAATAAAGGTGTAGGAAGAAAAAAACATTAATGTATTTATATGAGTGGAGATCTCAGGATTACTTATTTTACTGATCCGATTGTCTTCTTTTTTTGGCGTCAACTCCTCAATGTTTAACATGATAAAATAGTAAAATGGTCCACATTCAACCCCAGTCAGCCTGCAACACCCAGTTACACATGTTCTTGGTTGCAGTAATCACAGCTGCAGCGAATCCTCTCATCAGTCCCTGTAGTTCCTCAGCTCACCACACCAATCAGTCTGGTGTTCTGCTCTCGTCATATCCAGACCTCCTTGTGATCTACCAACACTGTATTTGTGTTTTTGCTGACATGTCAGCCTTTTTTTAAATTTTTGTTAGCATAAAGTTAAGGTTTGTTATAATGGTTCCTCATGTGTGCAGTCTTCAATTTAAAAACTTTAAAACTGTGACACAGTCACACCATGAGTACTCAGTACCTCTTAAAACTTTGATTAATTTAAGGGCACTAGCAACAKTCAAATAAAAACAGAGAGAAAATATTTATGACTGAATAAAATTGGCTTCATAAATGGTCTGTAGATGCCAAAAAGAATGGCTTTTAAGTCAGTGGGTTCAAAAGTTGGGATCCCACCATGGTTCATAGAGCATCAAGTTGGGGGTGTTGATAYTGTAAAAGTGTACTGAATTTTCAGCCTGAAATACAAAGTCAGTAAACCCAGACCGGAATGCAGTCTTTTGGCCACGAGAAACAAAACAACAGAAAGTTTTAACATCTTCATTCTGGATYGAGCCACAACCCCTGGAGCAAATGAACACTCCCTGTCAATGGACTGGTCTATAAATCAAAATACTACGATCTAATGAAAAAAATAAAACGTTGTTTGTTTGTCTGTTGTCTAGTGTAAAGTGTGTTTTAATTAAAATGTCTCTCATAAGAACAGTCTGTTCTGAGATCCATGTCATCGGTCACTCATGACAGAGAGCACACTGTGATCACAGCATTCAAAATAGTATAATTACACATTTGATTATCAAAAATAGTCTAGACATCTCAATAAAAATATGTATATGTGAAGTACATTTAAAAGTCAGTACAAACAAAACAAAATATCCTTCATGATGATTTTAATTTAGATAACTGAATTTAGTAGTTTATGTGTTAAGCTATAACAACAAGATAAAACTCAATGCCAACCGTCGCTGATGTCCCCTATCGCCTTTCAGTAGTAACCAAATGTTGGCTGTTTTGTTGGAWTTATCACAGACCTTCATTATTTGAACARTCTCATAAGGTGAACAGATGGAYGGACGGAMTAATGGATGGAAGGGGGRGCTTGACGATCTTGACCAYRACACACCTTTCACTAAAAAGTMTTTATGCTTGAAAGCGAGATCARTGTATGATCTGTGTGTTGCTGATTAGGTCCAGATGATCAGCGATGAAGCTTTCCAAGTAAAAAAATAAAGGAACTTCATGTTGTCAGGGGGCGGGGCTTTGATGATGTGATATGATTACATYGTAGCAAAGAACAGGGATGACTCATACCAAGTTTAGCTTTTCTGTGTGCACRTTAGAGCTYTCTGAAATTGTAACGGACGGATGGACCGAAGGAGAGTATTTCTAAGTCCCCGCCTCGGCGACGGGGGACATGAATATGGTCCATGACTTTTGAGCAAGTTTTTGAACTACTTTTTTTTGAGTGGACTAGTGAAATACAGTTTTGTTTTAATTGAGAGAAATTAGCTCACACACATACTCTAGCTGTTAAGGATGTTCAAAATCAGAATTTGTTATTGTCATTCACACACAACTGTTTTCTTCTTTTGGTAGAAAAAAATAAACAAAGAGGTGTTTTTAGCCTCTGAGACAGAGCAGTAACAATGTTCATCAGTAGGTGATGGTCCTGACCTAAACTCCCATCCAGACAACAATGCTAGATGCCCCTGCTGCTCCACAAAGCCCCTAAAGTCCTGCCGTGCTCTGTTCTGTTCCRTGCTGAAGCATTCTGTTTCATGCCAAGCAAGGCTAACTACACTGTTAAGCTCCGCTGGTGCAGAACGTCAATCGCATCTGCTGCACTGGCCTGTCTGACCGCATGTGAGTAAGAGTAAGGATGAATAAGTCCGAGGCTAAAATAAGCAGGACAGGCACACAGAATGAAGCCGGGAGGTGAGGAGACGAGAGGAAGAAAAGAGCAGCACAGGGAGGAGGAAGAAAAAAAAAGAATGCTTCTTGGGTTGTAGGTTAAAAACAAGTGGAAATGACAACAAAAGCAGTAAAAAAAAAAAGAAGAAAGAGATTAACTCAAACCTGTATGAGGATGTTCTCACTGGATGAGTCAGCTTTGGAGAGATGAGATTGAGCGGAGGGGATTCCAGATTTTTGGCTACATGTCAGCATCACTCATATGGCTGACATATCTGTGTTAGCTGACTCTCAACCATCTGTTGCTTGAATAATAATAACAAAATAACAAGATTTTTATTTTTTTTTTTCATATTAAAACTGGACTTTGTTATAGCTAAACTTTTTTTGTGATTGGTTCCCAGCAGCTAATTGGCAGCAGCTGCAGCTGCTCTTCTAATGAGACCCTGGGCTTTAAATGGCAGCTGTGGAGATCAGATCTTTGTTGAAACTTAACATCGGTTTGGTATGATTCTCAGCCTCTTCAGAGCTACTGCCCATGAGTAGGTTTAACCAGAAGTTTTCTCTTGTGTTCTCAGTTTTTCTCCCTTGTGGATATCCCTGGTCTTTGTCTGCCTGCCTGCCTAACCAGCAAGACGTGGAACTCACCTGTAAACACTCACTTGTGGAAATTTACTTGTGTGCATCCTCTCCTCGGGCAAGCTCACCTGGGCTCCTCTGGATCTTCACCCTCTTCTTCACGTCCCCAGACTTCTCCTTGCCTGTAAGAAAGAAACAAGAAATATAAACACTTAGCCTGGCCCTTGCCTTCCGTCGCAGTTCTGCTCTTCTAGTTTCCCTTCACTGCTTCGTCTGGGATTTCTTCCATAGACAAGGATTTCTTCAGGAGAATTTTTGTCCAGGCCAATCAGAGAACAGAACTTTGATTTTCTGCATAGTGACTGCTTGTAGTTGATTTTACCTGGGCCAATCAGCAAACAGAAGGCGGAGTTTTGAACAACTTGGATTTTCAGTGTCTGCTAGTTAGTTCAGCATACGGCAGTGGAGGAAGTGAATGAAGCCAGTCTGTGTTGATAAGGCTTCCAAATTAAATTAAATTTGTCTGACAAAGCAGCAGCTCTCATTTACAGTCGTCTCGTTCGGCTCGGTACTTTTCTTCTCTCAGTAGGGTTGTTTACAGCACACGCAATTTTTGGTTAGCTTCTTAGCTTAGCCTCCTTCACAGTGGAGCTGGCATACACATATGTCGTGGCCAACCGATCCAGTCATTTTAAACTTCAGCAGAGGCCATGCCTCCAGCAAGAATTGCTTCTCTATAGCCACGAGACCAGACCCTCGTACGAAGCAAAGTGAAGGACAAGTTTTTAACCAGGCTAACAAACACCTATCCATTCTAAGAAAGGTCATTAATGTCTTACCTTATCCTGTTCCAAATACTGTAGTTCCTGGAGAGAATCACCTCTTAAATAAAATCATTTACCTTTTTTTTATATAACCGCCTCCTGTCTCTGTTTACCTCCTGATTGCTCACATTCAGCTACTTCCTGGTTTCTGATAGTTTCACTGAAGTCTGAAATCTGAGTACCATGTGCTAAAATGGCTCCAAAGTCTAAACTCTGGAAGTGAACTAATTCATTTTCATTATAGCAGTGGTTCTTAAACTATTTCTTACCTTGTTTATGTGTATTTACTAGACCTGTGGTTCCCAAACTTTTTATCTTCTGACCCACAAAATAGTCATGGCAAAAACTTGTGACCCCAAATATTACTGGTCTGAGTACACAAACTTTGTTAATAACCCTGAAAACACAGGCTTTTTGACAATCCAAACAGCTTGTACACAAATATAAATACTTATTTATACTTATTT
>NW_013952431.1:2757907-2761284 GCF_001266775.1 Austrofundulus limnaeus | reverse complement strand
GTATCAGGTCAACTAAACATGGGCATAGTAACAATATTTTATACTACATTTATCCATTTTAAATATACTAACCTCACTCCTTTGTAACAACTGAGGCAAAAATGTAATTAATTCAGAAAATCTTTTCAGGACCCCACCTTGATGTTTCAACTTTGGGAACCACTGCACAGGGCAATGGTTTAGCTGACGTGCATTTACAGTGACTTCAATTTGAAGTATAGAAAGAACAGATGAACCAAACGAGCTTGCAGCATATGTTTTTAGCATTTTTGGGAAGAATGAGAGTCATGGAGATAAAATTCAGTAAAAAAAAAAAAAAACACCTTTAAACCTACACTTGACAGAACAAAGCACACATATAGAGTAAACACAAACAGCTTTAACATCATAATTGCATGCTTTTGCGGTCAAGTGATTATTTTCAAGGATGCATATGAATAATGAAAGATACAGAAAAAACAAAAAGAATACTTGTTTTAACTGTGATCTTATGTTGCTATAAACAATCTGTCAACAAGCACCATGTAACAACACCTATGCTGTTTTTTGTTCTGTAATCAAAGTTGTTTTACTTTATATTTTTCAACTTATCATCTACACATTTTGCTGATATATTTTTCTCATGCATTTTAACAAAAAGGTAGAAATACACATGCTGCACCACTGAGTCTCAGCTACTAAYGCTCAGAATTTTAGCTCGACATTTTTATCTTTTTATTTAATAGGTTATGGATAATTTTCTGCTTGCTAAATTTACTTAGCCATCTTGGATGGGACTGACTCACACATACAGACACATATTTGACAATGAGAGACAAAAACCATCCAAACTAGTAGGCTTTATTCTATACATATTCATTAGTAAATGGTTGCCATTTGAGGGTTATTATTACTGCCTCATATGCATCAGTATTTGACTCTACATATTTTTTCTCATCTTATGTTTAATGGTTTCCCCCTATTTTTCTCCTTCCACTGCTTTTTGTCTCTCAGTTACTGTGCTGTTCTAAAATACTGTGTGAAGGAAACCTGGACGAATCTCAATAAACGTCCTGCCCGGGAGGTTCAGAAAGCTATTTGGAGAGATGATAAAAACTGACTAAGGGGCAGGAGTCAACAAGACCTTATAAGACTCTGGCTGCAGCGCTGCCAGTGCAGAACATAATTAATACAACATGTGCAACACTATTTTTAAAAAGCCCAAATTTTAAATTTCATTTTCATCTTTTGAAAGTAATGGTGTTTTTGAATAAATTCCCAACCCCTCTCAGCAAGGAATCATGTTGGCCTTTGTCTTCACAGTGCATAGTTGTGAAATTTTAAGAAAAAAATCATAAGACTTTCTGTCTGTCTTTGTTTGTTGCTAGAATTTGATAGAGAAACCCTTCAGAAACATTGTTGCTGTTTGTCAGTGGGGAACATCTGAAAAATGGAGACACAAGACTGGGTATAATTAAAGTTGTATCAATACAGGTGTCAATGATGCTGATTTTTTTCTCATCTTTACCATTTTTCTTTAATTACTGTATATGAAAACACAAGAACATGTTAATATGTGAAATATTGAAACAGTTGTGCAGCACTGTGACTAGACAAGATTGTCTAACTGCACTTCCTGTTTTACTATTATTCATTTAGACAGACTAGTGACCAAGCTAAGATGCAACAGAAAAAAAATACTTACTTAACTGAGGATGAGTCACACTGAGGTACAAAGATTAACAAATGGGCATAAACCCTACAGGAAACACAAACAAAAATAAAACTACTAAAAACAGAAATAATTACACAAGTTCTTTGTTTAGGACTTGGTTGCACAAGTCAGTGAGTGACGCTTATACATTCAATGAACGCTAGGTTGATAACTGCTTGACTAGTAATTTGGAGAGTGGTGGTGCAAAGGTTAGGGATAATAAATCTGTGCTTAAAGTTGCTGGTTCAACTCCCCAGACCAACAACAAAAAGATGTGGGTGGGCAACCCTTATTTGCCCAACATTAAGCACTCAGCCATTTTACAGATTCTGAGCTAATGTTTTGTGAGGTAGTAGCTGAAAACTATCTGCGACATAATTTAAGTACTTTAAGATTACATAATGTAATTATATGTTCATATCTTACGTCTGTTTTTACGAGGTWAATTTCCATGTGAAGAGCAAGAAGTCTATAGGTAACCAATAAATCTCAGATGTTGTCCWCTAAAGCCAGCTATAGATAAACTTTTAACTGCAGAAATATAGTCTGTGTTTGTTTAATACGGAGCATCTACTTATCAGGAGCTGCTGAATTTTACAAAAGTGGATTTTTTTACTGAGCTATTGAACATATGTATGAGGTCAACAAGTACTTCAACTCTCTTCAGATAAATTTTCTAATTTATGCAGAACGGCATGTTGCCAACACACAGACACACACTTTCTAATCTATCCCTCTGTTTGTCCATCTGCCTTCTCTGTTCTCAGGCATATTTACATTTATTTACAGAACAGTGTAGAAAAAAGTAACACACATGTTCACAGAGTATGTTGACAATTGACTTTATTTAGTTTAAAATGCTTTTTTTTCGTCATTGTAAAATATATTTCACAACCCATAAAGGGACAGTAGAAAGCCTTAGATGGTGGTGAAAGAGTTGAGAATTATGTGCACTTCTTACAAACTCTTTCTCCTCTTTACTTACACCAAATAGCTTATTTTATTTGATGTATAATAACTCAAAAAGGAGACATTTAGAAAACTCCTGTCATGATACAGCTGTTCAGAAAGTTTGAAACAAGGCAAGCAGTGTTGACTTGCAGCTCATGACTTTAAACRGCTGCTGAAGAATTGAAAAAAAATGTCTTTGGGTGTGAGCTCAAACTGGTGATTTAGTGTGACAGGTTCACTGACAGCTGAGTCAGCACTTCATGACCAAAGACGGCAAGCAACTGAAATCAATTTTTTTGTCCAAAATCTCATGCAGTGGGACTGCTGCTGTCATGGTCAGCTGCTTCCCAGCCATGAACACCTCCACAGATGCCTCACAAGAAGCACAGCTACTTTTTTTCCCACCTACCTCCCCCACCTCAATGTCTGCATTGTTGGTCCCCTCTTCACTTCTCTACATGACACTAAATGTTCGTAAACACATGGGCTCAAATCAGGCTTTATATGAAACATGATAGGTTGGTCCACATCTAAATGCAGATTTAGTCAGGCTTGACATTGTATTTTGTAGTGTGTATTTTGTTGTTAACACCCACCAATAAAAGTTTGATGTTTCTACTACTGATAATTTTACTGACTTTTCATGATTTTTAGAAATGCATTTCTGCTGCATTTATAAATTTGTGATGTAACACTTTGACATTTACATATTATTATTATTATTATTATTATT
>NW_013952431.1:2741358-2757692 GCF_001266775.1 Austrofundulus limnaeus | reverse complement strand
AAAAAAAATAATGTGTAAATATTAAATTGTAAACCTTAATGTGTTAACCTAAAATAAAATGTTAAATTAAGTTTACATTCAAGTATTTTAGAATGGAATGCAGCCTTTGTATGGAGAGAATCCTGTCACATAAAGGATTACATAGATATACAGATTTTGCATAAAGATTTTAGCGTACATGTGCATGGATCTGGTCACCTGTGAATATGACTTTTGAGACTTTTACATGTGTAATGCTGCGTTCAAGGCTGGTGAAAAGCTGGGAAATCTGAGCTTTACCACATTTACTGGGTTATTGTGAAAATAAATTTCCGACTTACAACTTATAAATATTTCATTACATTTAAACGTGTATGTTTACAGTGACTTTATTATATTCCAAATATGTTACACTTGTACAGCTGCAATAAACAGCTTTTCACCAGTCTTAAATGCATCATTACACGTGAAAAAAATCTAAAAAGTCAAATTCACAGACAACTAGATTCTTGCACTCATGCACATGCTCATCTCATTCTTGTGCACTCGAATCTTGCTGTGTGTGCACGGACCCATGAGACGTACTTCATTGCAAATTTTTCTGTTGGTGCTCTTCATCATCCTGAGACAACAGTCACCGCTAAAGCTTGAATGCAGCCAAAGCTTCCCTAAAAGACATCTAACTTGCAGTTGCGGCCAGTGTCTATGCTGCACTTCCAACCGCCAGACCACATCCATGTTGTTTTCAATGAACACCTTTTGCAGCAGCGGCTAGCAGCAGYGGCTAGCAGCAGCTAGTGTTGCTAAACATTAAGATAAATCCTGTCAAGTTTAGCTGAAAAAATAGGAGCTAAATGAGGCCTACAACTTGACCTAAGACTGAAATGTATCTATTTCTCAATGGTGTTCTGTTGATTTTGTCAGGCATTTAACATAACAGTATTCTTTTTTTAATTGTCCAATGTAAATTATGTCTGTGTGTCGAGTAGGAATAACTTATAAATACCTTTGCTTTACTCACTCGTGTGAAATCCTTTGTTCATAAACACTGCATGTGAGTTAGAGCCCTGCTAAGTTTATTTATTGAATGGTAATTGATGGCAAAAGCCAGCCATTGGATGTATTGTTGGGTTTGTTTTGAAATGCAGTAATCCCCTCAAACCCATTCAACTGCTTTCAATTCTGAATGCTTTCAATTTCTAAATCTTGTTTTTTTTTTTTCTATAGCAAACAGTAAAACCAGGGCCTTTATCTCCACTGGCAAGTTTTTACAAAAAATCTGAGTGATGCAGGGCTTTTGTTTGTGTGTTTCATCGGTTGTAAAGATCAACTTCAACATGCATTTGCAAAGAGGAATATCTGTATGTGTTTGCTCATCAGCTCAACCAAACCCAGCTTCCCTGCTGCCACTGTTTTTGCTGAGCTTTCATATCAGCATTCTTGGCTTAGCATTTGATTAGTTTGAAGGAATTCAAACAAGATGAAATAATTTTCTCCTTGTAGCAGAAGTGATATTGGATGGCGCTAGAGCCCCTTTACAGCCTTGCACACGGTAGGACTGGCTTTAGGAGATTAAATTCTGGCTTTATTTAATCAATGGTCCAATCTGAACGACTTCCAATGTGGTTAATTTGGAATAATGTTAGGAAATACTGTATGGTGATGCTGAAGAAGGTGACATGTACAAATCATCTTGCAGAATAATGAAACAATCACTCACTGTCATAGGACAGTATGTGATTTTTTTTTTCCAGATTCAATACAAAATTTAATGGTAGCCTCAGCAAAGCCACACCATCAAACCTGTTCTAACGCTGCATAAAATAATACAACTTGACATCAACACTAAAATCATATTAAGCAAAGTGTCCCTGTGCTCTAACTTTCCAACTTCCAAGACAAAATAGAGGGAATTATTTTAATGTTCACCTTTTAAACRTATCATCTTTGCTACAAATCAGGTAATTTGCTCTGTTTTCTCATTTACATAAATAATTTGTGCAGCCTCACTCACCCGTAACAGATACAGCTGGCTCTATCTGCACCAGGATCAGTTCTCCTAAGGGAATTAAAAAAGAGKAAATGAAAGCCTTTACACAACGCCATAAATGGACAAAGATATATGGAGAGTCTGATATTAAAGAGTGTGTTTAACTTTGAAATGCTATATAATTTAACAATTAAAGGTCTATTATTAAAGAAAAACAAGTTGTATATAATTTTCCATGCTAGTTTTAGACAAAGTTAATCTTAAATTAAGAAGTAAAATATTTGAAGTTTGGTTTGTTAAACATTAAAAATAACACTCAATCTTACATATTGCAAGCTCACTGTATGTGTTGTGGATGTCTCTCACCTACTACCACATCATTTTTTTAGCTCAGTATGTCTATCATTACAGTTTAGCTTAGTTTAAATTGTTTATTCATCTCATTTAAAAACCCCAAAAATATACACATTAAAAACAAAAGATATACACAACATATGCAACAAAAATATACAAATCAAATTGAAATGAAAGGAGGCAGAAAGAAGAAAAAAATCGAATAATTTCTGCCCCATCCATCCATCCATTTTCTTCCGCCTATCCGGGGTCGGGTCGCGGGGGCAGCAGCTTCAGAAGGGAGGCCCAGACCTCCCTCTCCCCAGCCACTTCTTCCAGCTCCTCCGAGGGAACTCCAAGGCGTTCCCAGGCCAGCCGAGTGAAATAGTCCCTCCAGCGTGTCCTGGGTCTTCCTCGGGGCCTCCTCCCGGTGGGACGTGCCCGGAACACCTCACCAGGGAGGCGTCCAGGAGGCATCCTTATCAGATGCCCGAGCCACCTCAACTGGCTCCTCTCGACCTCTCGATGTGGAGGAGCAGCAGCTCTACTCTGAGTCCCTCCCGGATGACCGAGCTTCTCACCCTATCTCTAAGGGAGAGCCCAGCCACCCTGCGGAGGAAACCCATTTCGGCTGCTTGTATCCGGGACCTCGTTCTTTCGGTCATGACCCAAAGCTCATGACCATAGATGAGGGTAGGAACGTAGATCGACCGGTAAATCGAGAGCTTCGCTTTCTGACTCAGCTCTCTCTTCACCACGACGGACCGGTACAACGCCCGCTTTACAGCAGAGGCTGCGCCAATCCGCCTGTCGATCTCCCGCTCCGTTCTTCCCCCATTCGTGAACAAGATCCCCAGATACTTAAACTCCTCCACTTGAGACAGGGCGACCCCCCTGACCYGGAGAAGGCACTCTGCCCTTTTCCTTCTCAAGACCATGGCCTCGAATTTGGAGGCACTGAGCCTCATCCCGGCCGCTTCGCACTCGGCTAAGAACCGCTCCAGCGAGAGCTGCAGATCTCGTTCCGATGAAGCCAACAGGACCACATCATCCGCAAAAAGCAGAGATGYGATCCTAAGGCCACCAAAACGGATCCCCTCAACACCTCGGCTGCGCCTAGAAATTCTGTCCATGAAAGTAATGAACAGAATCGGTGACAAAGGGCAGCCTTGGCGGAGTCCAACTCTCACCRGAAACGAGCCCGACTTACTGCCGGCAATGYGAACCAGACTCTGACACCGGTCGTACAAGGACCTGACAGCCCGTAACAAGGGGCCCGGTACCCCATACTCCCAGAGGACCCCCCACAAGGCCCCCCTTGGGACACGGTCGAACGCCTTCTCCAARTCCACAAAACACATGTAGACAGGTTGGGCGAACTTCCATGCACCCTCCAGGACCCTGCTGAGGGTGTAGAGCTGGTCCAGTGTTCCACGACCAGGACGAAAACCACACTGCTCTTCCTGAATCCGAGGTTCGACTATCCGACGGACCCTCCTCTCCAGGACCCCTGAATAGACCTTACCAGGGAGGCTTAAGAGTGTGACCCCACACCCTCCGGTCCCCCTTTTTAAACAGGGGGACCACCACCCCAGTCTGCCAATCCAGGGGTACTGCCCCCGATGTCCATGCGATATTGCAGAGTCGTGTAAGCCAACACAACCCTACAACATCCAGAGCCTTGAGGAACTCTGGGCGGATCTCATCCACCCCCGGGGCCCTGCCACCGAGGAGGTTTTTGATCACCTGAGTGACCTCGTCCCCATAATTTCTGCCCCATTTTTCTGTAATTAATTTAAAGCAATAATAATTAGGAAAAGAAAAAAGAAAAACAAACAAACAAAAACAAAATAAAAACTTCAATTCGTTCTCAAACAACAACTTAGATATGCATTATAGAGTTTCATATTTCTTTAACAAACTTATTTTTATCTTTCTCTTAAACAAACACATTGAACTGGCATTTTTATAATCACTTTTCAGAGCATTCCACAATCTTATTCCCTGAACCGAAGTACAGCTGTCCTTCAAGTTTGTTCGAATTCTAGGTTTCACAAACATCTCAAGTCCTTAAGATTATAAGAACTCTCTCTCTTAACAAAATATAACTGGATGTTTAAAGGCAACATTTTTATGAGCCTTACACATAAGCTGCACAATATTATAATCAACCAACTCATAAAAATTTAAGAATTTTAATTTACAAAATAATAGTATTCGAAGGGTGACTGTTATGTTTTCTGGTGATAATTCTTACAGCTCTTTTCTGTAAAATAAAAATAGGATTTGTGWTTGTTTTACCCTAGACTTCAACACAGTAAATCAAGTGAGGAACAATTATTGAATTATACAATATAAACAGAGCTTTATCATTGAATCCCTTACTTTATACAGCACTTACTTTATACAGTACTCTAGCAGATTTAGCTATTTTTTTTTCTTAAGTAATTCACATGAGCTCTCCATGTCAGCCCTTCATCAATGATAATGCCCAAAAACTTTATCTCACTGACTCTACTAATCTCAACAGCATCAACTTTAAAYGGAAAATCAATAGTTTTTTTATTACTGAATATCATGTAATTRATTTTATCCAAGTTTAGCAACAATTTGTTAAGTTTGAACCACGTTTATATTTTTACAAATTCTGTTTGAATCCTTTCCAACATCCGTTCAATATCCCTACACAAAACAAAAACAAATGTAGTGTCATCAGCAAACAGAACACATTTAAAAAGCCTGATACATTTATAAATCATTTACAAAATAAGCAGCTTTGGTCCAAGTATAGAACCCTGAGGAACTCCACAAAAGGTATTACTGAGTTCAGATCTTATATCATTTATTTGAACAAACAGTTTCCTCAAATAACTTGTTACCCACTGCAGTGCTGGTCCTCTAATACCATATTTATTTAGCTTTTCAAGAAGATTTGTGTGATCAGTTGTGTCAAAAGCTTTCTTCAAATCAAGAAAAACACTAACACAGTATTGTTTTTGATCAACAGCAGTTATTTGTTCAATCAATTCCATGAGAGCCAGTGATGTCGAATTGTTAGCTCTAAAACCATACTGACTGTTACTTAAAATATTTTGTTTATAAATAAATTTGTCTAATCTGTTAACAAATAATTTCTCTAAAATCTTTGAAAACTGCGGTAACATTACCATTGACTGGGGCATAATCATTTTGTGTTGGTTAATGTTGTTTAGCTGTGGTGGCCATGTGAAATTGGACTGACTGTTAAAGTTATCAAATTGTAGATGTTCATCCAATGATTACTTGCTGAAATTTTCATTAAATTTTGTCCAGTGTTTTGTGAAATATTTTCTTAACAGACAAACATGATTGACTACGATAACTATTGCTATTGTTTTAAGTGAAGATGTTGCACAAGAGAAGTATTTGCAGTTAGTATGTGCTGTGAATGAGTTTCAGCTACACCAAATTTTAGCACAAAGTCTGTAAAGTTGACAAAATTATAGTTATTTGTGTGTTTTATGAGGAAAGTTGCTATGGCAGCCATCTTATTATTATTATTATTATTATTAGTAGTAGTAGTAGTAGTAGTAGTAGTAGTAGTAGTAGTAGTAGTAGTAGTAGTAGTAGTTGTAGTTGTATTNATTATTATTTTGTTCTGCAAGTTTTTTAAAATTTATCCATGAGATTTTTGGTCACAGACAATCACACACACGGGTAAAAACAGTATCACGTCTTTAACTTTTAATAAAGAAGAGTCACAAAGTTTCAGGTTTTGACTTTATTTTATTGCTTGTTTCCATCAGTAATTACTGTTAATGTCCATTTTGTAAGAAGTGAGCCGCCATCCTGTGCACTTGTTCACAAGTGTCTCTGCGTGCACAGGCCCCGCCCATGCACCCTCATTACCCACTCACTTACAGCTAGCGTTCCCACTTGAGCACAGATGTACACAATGAGTGAGTGCATGGGTTAATCATGTTAATCAAACATAATTACGAAAATGTAAAATAATAATTATGTTTCACATCAGTATTGCTGGATTTCAGATAGAAACAGAAATAATGATAAAGATGGAGTTCAGCAGGGGTAAGTGTTTGTGCTTCCCCACCTGTCTGTGCGATGTCGTGTGCAAATTGTGTTTGCCGTATGTGTAAGTGTGTGTGGCATACTGCTGTGTGAAAGGTAAGAACATGTGTGCCATCTGATGTGTTGAATGTTTGTTTTGTAAGTGCTGAATGCTATAATTGTAGGTTGTTATCCCCATCAGGAAAAAAATAAATAAATAAATGAATGAAGTGAACATAAGCAGAAAAACAAACAGGCAATATGCTAATAGCATCAAATCCCAGTAGCTGCAGAAAACCAGCTGCACGCAAAACAAACATGTTATATAGATTCATCAAGATATCACAAGTGGATAGTATAATATAAAAGCTTTTTATTATTATTATTATGCAAACACAAATGTGTTTCCAGAAGATGAAGATATCACTTGGTTTGAATTTATTTTTTGTTTGTATTTGTCATTAAACACAAGCATTTTGTTTAATTATGTAAATGCACAATTCAGTTTCACATTGCAGCCTGAGAGGAGGTTTTTAATATTTAAAACACAGCAAATGTTGAACAAAAATGTTTAAATATAACCAAAAAATTAAGGATAATGTGGAACCATTTGAGCAGTACTGACGCCTCACTTCAAGAAAGTTCTGAGCTCAATCCCAGGTTCGGACCTGGGGTCTTTTTGAGTGGAGTTTGCATTATCTCCTCATATTTTCATGGGTTTTCTCCAGGTACTCCAGTTTCTTCCAACAGTCCAACAACATGCATGTTAAACTGCCTTCAATGGGACATATGCACAATCTACTTTTTTATAAAATTATAATAATAAAACTGGAAAGCCTATACAGTTTCAATTGGCCATTGAGGCAAAATTGATCAGGGGTTGTCATTTCAGTGGATTGAATTGCTCTGCTTTCTCAACCTCAACTCATGATTATTTGAGGAATATCATAAATATCAGTTAACTGACCTCTGTCATGGCTTGTTTTCGTAAACTCAAACATGCCACAATTAACCCTACTATTTGATGTTAATTTCATCTCATTATTTAGTTTTGTCCCTAATTGTGAGGCTCGTTAATGATGTGATCACGCCAGGATCTTACAATTTGGTCATGCATGTCATTTGGCAAATTAATTACAGAGGTTAGAGAAAAATTTGCTGCCAAGAGTGAAAAGATGCAAGAGCCAAGAGTGCTTCCCAGTTGCTCATTCTGCTTGTGCTACAGCTATAATGTAACAAAGTGACATTACTAATGGACATTTAAGTGTTTTATGACTGATGCTAATGCGTACTTTCATTTATCTTGCAGGGATAGCAGTGTTTGTCTTGTCTCTCTCAGAAATAATAATGTACACCCATAGTCGGTCACCTTCAGTCACATTAAACACATTACCAGGGTGAAAAACATTACTGCTTTCAGACATAAGATTGTTTAGTCTGCAGAAACACAAAGCATTAGACAAAGAATAGGCAGCCATCTTCTACTGCAATGTTTCATAATCTAAACGCACCATTTGTCAAATTCTAATCGCATTTGTGATTTTTGGTTCAATTGTGTTAAATGAACACAATTGACTGACTGTGCTCCACCAATTGAATCCATTGAAAACTGCTTTTTAATTTGTTATCTGATCTAAAGGTTGCATTAGGTGACCGATGACTCATGGCTGATTKTTTTTTTTTTTTTTTTTTTTTTGTTCTGAAGCTGAAGCCTGATCACAGTGAGGAAATTTGTTGCATGCACATTTCCAACAAATCTCRTTATAATGGACTGCAAGGATGGACCCATTCTCACTTTAGCAACAATCCCTAAATAAAGCATAGTCCAATTTAAACTTGACAAACCAAACATTTTTAGTAAAAGACTGTCATCAAATCACACTGTATATTGAGCTGGACAAAAGGAGTGGTGTCTATGTTCAGCAGGGGCTGACGGAGGGACAGATACTTGCAGAGTAGAGAACAACCCCTGCTGTGAGACGAGTGCTCGGGCAACAAAGTCGGCACCTGCTCATAAATAATCAAAATAATATCAGTCTAGTGTCAACAACATGTGTTGATATTCATTAGAATTGTATTACTCAGTCTTGGACCTTAAACAGACATTTCCTGCTATAGACCTCTAAGGCCCAGTTTATGCTACAATTTTTAGCTTTTCTGGTGCAACTTGGTCTTTTGTGTACAAAAGTACCACACTTGTTTCCTCTGAAACCAATTTTTTTTCAATCCAGCTTTCAGAGTTGAGGTTTTTGGATGTGTGAAATGACATGTGCAGTACTGATGGCTGCACAGTTTTTTATTTTTATTTTTTTATCTTCAACATACTGAAGCAACCTCATCCTCAGCCCACACTTACAGTATGTGTTCACTATTTTGAATGTAACTGTTTTCATGCCATAACAGAACTGTCTGCTGCTCTTCTCATTAAAAGACCAAAACTACCTGGCATCAGTGTTGGCATATATACAATAAGTGACATTTAGGTTCAAGCCCCCCCCCTTACTAATGAATGAGTCAAAGCACCCCCCCCCCCCCCCCCCCCCCCCTCAGTCTCCGTCTCATCTTACTATATCTCCCTGTTGGATGAGAAAGTGCACCATCACTCATCAACACATTCTATAACTTAGGTCAAAATACAATTAATTTTAAAAAGACAATGACAACTACAGTGATTAAGTTATGGTTTTTAGAAAGCATCTAGTTACCACACTTCCTACATTGAACACACGCACATGGTGGTTTCATATCTCAGCTGTTGAGGACACCATATGAGAACCAAGTCATGTCAAGTCACGTGTTTAGGTGGGGGTATATCATTTGTCAACATGAGCTCATATATGTGGGTGTGACTATGGTTCTGAAATAAATAAATAAATAAATAAATAAATAAATAAATAAATAAATAAATAAATGTAAATGATGACCTGAGCAGCAAGGATCAAAGCATCTAGCCTAGCGTTATGGAGTTGTATACTTATGCCTGCAAAATAAATGTTGAAGACTAAGAATTATTGGCTTTCTGTATTTATTTTGAACTTTCAATTTGAACTTTCTCACATAACCCTGCCTGGCATGGAGTCTACAGTGGAGTCAATGAGCACAGTAATATTCTTTCGAACATGGCTTTTTTAAATATTAATTTGACACAACCAACACTGAAAAACTACTAACTAACAAAATCATTTGTGAGTTAAAAACAGCGTCCAAGATTGCAAAGAATCAGTGCATGTTCCACAGAGATCCCCACAGAAAAGATAAACATATTTACAACAAGATCCAGTAATTAGACCTGGGTGAAAAAAAGTGGACCTTGAGGTTCATAAACCTGTTGTGACTCTCTAAGTGTGAAATCAATTATATAAGCCTTGAACTCGCCAATAATTAGTTAACAATGGAGAAAGATTTCAGATCAGAAGCAGAAAAAAATCATTTCTAACTCAACAGTTCAATAACAGGAGCTACATTAGTTCATAATATCCATTAGGGGGCAGAAATGCATTCTTTCTGTATTCTTGGGAGAAAGTTGCATGTTTTCAACAGCTGAAATCGTTGATTATCATGATTGATAATATTGTTGGCAGGTTGTTGGTGTAACTGTCAAACCATAAAAATCATTGGTTCGATTCCTAACTCTTTAATATCTCCTTCTGTATGAGATGCTCATTTCCACATCCACTATGTTCACCAAACACTGCAGTTTTTGTACTTATTCACTAAACAGCCGTTGTATATAGCTAAAAGCATACATGAGCAAACATGCAACTGTTTGAATCAGAAACCCCAATATCAAAGCAAATGAAACTGAAACAATGACATTTTTAAGGACTGTGCTGTTTGTTATATCTAATGAAAATGTTTTAAATACATGACAATAATTTGCACAGTCTCATCAGTTAAAAAAACACAACATTTCTGCACTGCATTTTGTGCATCATGTGCTTTCATCAGTGTGCTGAGACACCCGCTTGCTCACACCTTCTGACTTGGGTTTCCAGCTGTGAGAACACATGTCCAGCAGAAAATTGCCAGCTGTGTTGGACTTGTTTATAGGACAGCGACACAGMCCAAGATGCCTGCACATTCTCACAATGTTCCCTAATATACTGCATGTGCTTTTTATGTTGTGCGTTTTGGAGCATATCAGTAATAATGAGGAGGTTCAGTGTGTTGCTGGAGGGAATTTTGATATATAATGGACTTGGGGATTGATTATTCTGGGATGCAATGTTGTAGAATATACAGTGGGGTGTGAATGTTTGGGCAGCCTTGTTAATTTTCCTAATTTACCTTTACAAATCATTGATTGGATAAAAAATAGTAAAATTTGACATATAGGGGACAAACACTGTGATATTTGAGAAGTGAAATGAAGTTTGTATGATTTACAGAAAGTGTGCAATAACTGGTTAAACAAAATTAGGCAGGTGCATAAATTTGGGCACCAAATAAAAACCTTAACTCAATATTTAGTAGATCCTCCTTTTGCAGAAATAACAGACTCTAAATGCTTCCTACAGCTTCTAATGAGAGTCTGGATTGNCACCATATGAGAACCAAGTCATGTCAAGTCACGTGTTTAGGTGGGGGTATATCATTTGTCAACATGAGCTCATATATGTGGGTGTGACTATGGTTCTGAAATAAATAAATAAATAAATAAATAAATAAATAAATAAATAAATAAATAAATGTAAATGATGACCTGAGCAGCAAGGATCAAAGCATCTAGCCTAGCGTTATGGAGTTGTATACTTATGCCTGCAAAATAAATGTTGAAGACTAAGAATTATTGGCTTTCTGTATTTATTTTGAACTTTCAATTTGAACTTTCTCACATAACCCTGCCTGGCATGGAGTCTACAGTGGAGTCAATGAGCACAGTAATATTCTTTCGAACATGGCTTTTTTAAATATTAATTTGACACAACCAACACTGAAAAACTACTAACTAACAAAATCATTTGTGAGTTAAAAACAGCGTCCAAGATTGCAAAGAATCAGTGCATGTTCCACAGAGATCCCCACAGAAAAGATAAACATATTTACAACAAGATCCAGTAATTAGACCTGGGTGAAAAAAAGTGGACCTTGAGGTTCATAAACCTGTTGTGACTCTCTAAGTGTGAAATCAATTATATAAGCCTTGAACTCGCCAATAATTAGTTAACAATGGAGAAAGATTTCAGATCAGAAGCAGAAAAAAATCATTTCTAACTCAACAGTTCAATAACAGGAGCTACATTAGTTCATAATATCCATTAGGGGGCAGAAATGCATTCTTTCTGTATTCTTGGGAGAAAGTTGCATGTTTTCAACAGCTGAAATCGTTGATTATCATGATTGATAATATTGTTGGCAGGTTGTTGGTGTAACTGTCAAACCATAAAAATCATTGGTTCGATTCCTAACTCTTTAATATCTCCTTCTGTATGAGATGCTCATTTCCACATCCACTATGTTCACCAAACACTGCAGTTTTTGTACTTATTCACTAAACAGCCGTTGTATATAGCTAAAAGCATACATGAGCAAACATGCAACTGTTTGAATCAGAAACCCCAATATCAAAGCAAATGAAACTGAAACAATGACATTTTTAAGGACTGTGCTGTTTGTTATATCTAATGAAAATGTTTTAAATACATGACAATAATTTGCACAGTCTCATCAGTTAAAAAAACACAACATTTCTGCACTGCATTTTGTGCATCATGTGCTTTCATCAGTGTGCTGAGACACCCGCTTGCTCACACCTTCTGACTTGGGTTTCCAGCTGTGAGAACACATGTCCAGCAGAAAATTGCCAGCTGTGTTGGACTTGTTTATAGGACAGCGACACAGACCAAGATGCCTGCACATTCTCACAATGTTCCCTAATATACTGCATGTGCTTTTTATGTTGTGCGTTTTGGAGCATATCAGTAATAATGAGGAGGTTCAGTGTGTTGCTGGAGGGAATTTTGATATATAATGGACTTGGGGATTGATTATTCTGGGATGCATTGTTGTACAGTGGGGTGTGAATGTTTGGGCAGCCTTGTTAATTTTCCTAATTTACCTTTACAAATCATTGATTGGATAAAAAAATAGTAAAATTTGTCATATAGGGGACAAACACAGTGATATTTGAGAAGTGGAATTAGTTGATATGATTTACAGAAAGTGTACAATAATTGATTAAACAAAAGTAGGCAGGTGCATAAATTTGGGCACCATAAAACAAAACTTTAACTCAATATTTAGTAGATCCTCCTTTCACAGAAATAACATTCTCTAAATGCTTCCTATAGCTTCTAATGAGAGTCTGAATTGTGGCTGAAGGTATTTAAGACCATTCTTCTTTACAAAACATCTCTAGTTCATTCAGGTTTGATGGTTTCTGAGAATGGACAGCTCTCTTTAAGTGACACCACAGATTTTCAATAATATTCAGGTCTGGTGACTGAGAAGGCCATTCCAGAATGTTGTACTTGTTCCTCTGCATGAATGTCTTAGTAGATTTTGAGCAGTGTTTAGGGTGGCTGTCTGATTGGAATATATAGCCCGGTGCCGATTCAACTTTGTCACTGATTGGAGAATCCAAATCTTTGCACGAAGCAAAGTGAAGGACAATGATCTGTTTTTTTACCAGGCTAGAACTGTGTCTGTGGTCCTCCATTTTCTCACAATGTTTCTCACAGTGGAGACTGAAAGTTGAACTCTCTGAGATAGCTTTCTGTATCCTTCCCCTAAACCATGACGGTGAACAACCTTTGTTTTCAGCTCATTTGAAAGTTGTTTTGAGACTCCCATGCTGCAACTTTTCAGAGAAGATGCAAAGAGGAGAAAACTTACAATTGCCCCCTTAAATACCCTTTCTCATCATTGGAGTCACCGTGTATGGAGTTCAAGGGTCACTGAACTTACCAAACCAAATTTAAGTTCCAATAATTAGTTCTAAAGGTTTTGAAATCAATAAAATGACAACAGTGCCCAAATTTATGTACCTGCCTAATTATAGCACACTTTCTGTAAATCATATAAACTTTATTTCACTTCTCAAATATCACTGTGTTTGT
Organism: Austrofundulus limnaeus; assembly: GCF_001266775.1. Lineage (NCBI taxonomy): Eukaryota > Metazoa > Chordata > Actinopteri > Cyprinodontiformes > Rivulidae > Austrofundulus > Austrofundulus limnaeus. The sequence goes on along the minus strand of NW_013952431.1, from coordinate 2,744,285 downwards.
ACCCTATATGATGTATTTAACTGATTTTTAAATCCAAACAATCAATGATTTATAAAGGTAAATCAGGAAAATTAACAAGGCTGCCCAAACTTTTGCTCACCACTGTAGTTTCAGTGTTGGAAATTCAAGTACATCTCCCTATTGTAGTGTGTTGCACTGTATATACAGTCAAATCATAAAAAAACGTCCTTAAAATGTCAATATCATGTAGAAAACACTTTTTACCATAATAAAGCATTATTAATCATCATAGTCATCAAATGTGCAACTCTATTAGTTTCACACTATTTTTAACAGGGTGACTACTGACATTATCTCAAGATACCTTTACTCAGCACTGATATGTCATAAACTTAGAACAACAATGAACATTATGACTCATTCTGCATCCACAAAGGTGGAACATAATACTAAACCTGTTCATGAACAGTCATGCTGAAAGGCTGAGACTACCTAATGTCACCTAAAGATTTTCTTCTTTTAAAAGKGYAYAATTCAACTTTCATTGTCTAAATATTGGTGTTGCAGAACCAAATATATATGGAAATATTGCCGTATGATACGTGAGAATTGGACTTTTTCATTCCTCTTGTTCTCTAAAAAGAACCACTTTCTGCTCCAACCTCCTCTAATTCACTGCTTGCTGCAGCTATAAGATGTCACCCTTGCCGAAATGCTAAAAACTGTTAAAATAACACATTTTATTCTCTTTGATTATGAACCTGCATGTCAACAAATTTACTGAGCCAAGACCAAAAGAAAAGAAAAGAAAAGAAAAGAAAAGAAAAGAAAAGAAAAGAAAAGAAAAGAAAAGAGAACTGGGCACATAACAAGCAGGTTGATGCTCTGAGCCAAGTCAGCATCACTCTTGCTAAGTGTATTTTCTTTGGGCTCTTTTCAGAGAGGAAAAGTGGGTTTGATGTTTACTCCTGTCTGGTCTTTTTGTTGCCCATGTTTTCTCTTTTATTGCTTCCTGTTATCATGTTGTTTTGTGTCTCTTCATTGCATCGGTCCTGATGTGTCTGTGTAGGAAATGTGTCTATTTTTGTCCTTTAAACATTTAACAAACAGTTTTTAAACACTTTTAAAATGTATCAAAGTTAGCAATGTATCTAAAATGTGTTGYATATAATTGTTGGCATGCAACATGATCCTGTTAGACACCAAGATGTATAAAATAAGGCTTGGMATTTCGAGTTGTAATAACCTTTTATGACTGTATCTTTAAGGAAAACTAGAGACGAAGGAGCTTAGCTGAGGAATGTTTTAATCAAACACTCCRATTTACAAACTTGTAGAGTAACTCCTCACAATGGTTTATTTGCAYGAGTGACATTAGTTTTATATGGTCTAAACTATTTCTGATCTGTATGTTGATGTGAATTTTTTTTCTGTACTGGTCAAAGCACTTTGGAAAATATAAATTAATTGATTTTTTGAAAAAAATGTAGTTAATCTTCGGTATTTCTTTCAATTGTTCCTTCATCTCCTTTTCCAGCTCTTCACACACAGCCTCTTATGTCAGTAATCAAAGCACCTGTTGCATATTACCATCTCTTCTCACAATTTAAATAGCTACTCCACAGTTTCTCTGTCTATGCCTGGTTTCACATGGCGAAATTTAAAAATGACAGCAACCCCACACATAGTGAAAATTATTGACATTACAGGTTTGKTCAGTGTGTGGTTTGCAGCCACACAACAARGACAACACACCACACACAATTTCACTCACAAACATTTGAAATGTCATAACTCCTGAATTTCTTGAGATCAAAGGTGAGTTCATAGTAAATAAGCACGGCAGACAAGGAAGAATGAGAAGCTAAAGTACAGGACTACTTTTACCAGAGGAAAAAAAAACAAAACTATTTTTCTGACATCCATTGGACTTTATGGCGCACCATGGCATCTATTTTTGTCTTCTGTATTTTGGATTTTCCTTAGCCTTTCATCACCTCACTTTCTGATTGGCTACACGTCACATTCAACAGGCTGCAAGCTCGTTTATCCTCAGGGAACACCACACATGCTGGGATATCGGGCCAAGTCAATTCAACATGTTGTATATCGCTGATTTGAGGTCAGAGAGGTCCCGACATCCTTTCGAGCCAAGATCACTCCTTACACCACACATGGCAGAAATATTGCCTAATATTATCTTTAGAGCCATGACAATAATCTGAGTGTCCCAAGGACAAAAATGGGCCAAAAATTTTTACAATTATCTTGCCCTGTGAACTCAGCATTTTGGTAAATGGTAAACGGTAAATGGACTGTACTTATATAGCGCCTTTCTATCCATCCAAGACACTCAAAGTGCTTCACACTGCAGACATTCACCCATGCACACACACATTCACACACTGATGATGACAAACTACATTGTAGCCACAGCTGCCCTGGGGCACACTGACAGAAGCGATGCTGCCATATACAGGCGCCACCGGACCCTCTGACACCATCAGTAGGCAAGGCAGGTAAAGTGTCTTGCCCAAGGACACAACGACTGAGTCGACTGGACGGGAATCGAACTGGTGACCTTCTGGTTCCAGGTCGACTCCCCTAACCACTCTACCACAGCCGCCCCATTTTGTATGAGCTTCTGCTTTCATTCACACATTGAGCCATATTGCTACTGTCACATTTTGCTTTTTGTTTTGTTATTATAATTTCTTGTTATTTTTTGTTTGTTTGTTTTATTGTGTTGTGTTTTTTAAACTCTGAACCAGCCATTTTTTGTGGCTGTTTTTAGGTCCTAATAACAGTCTTTCATTGTGACCCAAAGCAGAAAAGCTCATTTACAAACTTAAAGGTTATGAGATTTGTTCAACTTGCACTCATACAAATATCTATCCATCCATCCATCCATCCATCCATCCATCCATCCATCCATCCATCCATCCATCCATCCATCCATCCATCCA
>NW_013952431.1:2739977-2741173 GCF_001266775.1 Austrofundulus limnaeus | reverse complement strand
CCATCCAATATCTATACCCGCTTCTTCCTTTCAGGGTCACAGGGGGTCACTGGTGCCCATATCCAGCAGTCACAGGGCAAGGGGCGGAGTACACCCTGGACAGGTCACAAATCCATCACAGGGTCATACTAATTATTTTAGAGTTTAAAAAATATTAACAGTGCTCTGGAAAATAGAATGTTTCATTCATTTCCTTCTGTTAGATCTCATACCCACATTTTTTATTTACTTCATGAAAGTTGCTAATCCATGTGACCCTCCCAATCTACACCCTCCAGTGCTTGTGTCCTGCCTGCCACAGCTGCTTGCCATTAAATGTGCGGAAAGAGGCAGTTGCTGTTAAGCTATGCTAACACAATCAGCCAGCGACAAAAAGCTTCAAAGCTGTCTTTAAACTAGACTTTTAAAGGCTTTTGTCAGATGAGCTTGGGGCTGCTTGTTTGCTGTTTAATATGCAGGCTGGTAGCGTTAAGGGTACAACTTCTGGCAGTATTGTTAATATTCAGCATACGGCTGGTGGTGCAGAGTGCTAAAGCGGCTAGCTGCGATGCCCAGGGAAATCCCTGCTGCTGACCTTTCACTGACAGGATGAAACCTGACACAGACACACAAAATGATAATGAGTGTTGGGGAGAGAAGGGAAAAGATGGAAACGAGACTGGTGATGGAAAATACAAGAGAGAAAGGCTGATGGGCATATTATGGAAATGAAGAAGACAGACTTTGTGGGGGGGTGTAAGCAGAAGAAGAAAGCTAGTTTTAGAGAGGCATGAGGTAAACTGTAAAGACTGATAAAAGGTGAGCTGTGAGAAAACTGTGGGGAAACAAAGACAACTGTGTGAACAATTATGACAATGGTACAAGATGATCACAAGCGACAATAAAACATGGCGGACAAAGTCAACCTGACAGAAATCACAGGAAAAGACATGCAGTGATAAAAAATTCAATAAAATTTACAAGGGTGTGACTGTAAAGTGGAAAACAACAGGTGAGAGAAGAACAGGCCTCAAAGTGGAGAGGAAGATMAGCGAAGATAAAGAAGAGAATGAAGAAATAAAAGGAGGGAGGGTGCGAGGATAAGAGAAGGCAAGCAGAGCACACAGCAATTCACTCCCAGCAGTGTTGGGGAGGCTGTAATTTAACGCTCCGTCAGGTCCCAATCAGAGTGTGCCTGTGTGTGTGTGTGTGTGTGT
>NW_013952431.1:2738107-2739562 GCF_001266775.1 Austrofundulus limnaeus | reverse complement strand
TATATATATTGAAGTTGCCTCCAGCAGAATGGAAGCCATAAAGAGAAAGAGAGTTACAGAAGGAAGAGTGCAAAAAGACTCAAGGCTACAGAGCAGATAACAGGAAAAATTGTTAAAGGATCAAAACACGAAAGGAGGAAGGAAGCRGTGCAAAAAAGCTGAGGAAGGGAGATATTGGAGAGGAAAGAGAGTCAAGGAGAAAGGGGGATATGAAAATAGAGGGTGGGATTGGAAAGTATTGARGAAGTGTGGAAACAGAAAAGCTGTGTTCAGAGAAGAGGAAGACGGGATTATAAAGTTGGGAATATAAGAAAGTCAGGACCTTTGGAGGAAATGTAGGAATGACATAATTTAGTTACTTTTTATCCAGGGTGGAATAATCCCTCAAAACTTTACAATTAAGAGTTCAAAGAACTACTTAGATCTGTACAAACGGGCATTGAAGCACATGAATTAAAAAAAGAAAATACAATATGTCAATATTTCTTCTTTTAATGCAGTAAATATGGCTTTTACTTTTGTACAAARAGTATTGTCCTGCTGAGGAGGAACATCATTCACCACTTTGCAAATTGTGATCTGTTCAAATTTATTGTGTTTGATGACATATTTTAGTTCAATGCTGTAAATGTAACAATTATTTTGTTTTTTTTTTTCTTCTTAACAGTCAACAATAGCAAAGCTACTCATCTGAGTGGAACAAACATACTTTACTCAATAATCAATTGTATTTATTGAACAAATTTAAAAACAACTGTTGCACACAATACAAAAAGTAAAATGACAATACCAAGCACGAGACCACACAAACAAAGCAAACAAAAACAGTTAAACATATTATTGAATTTAATATAATAAAGAGCAACTCTCGTTCCATATTTAAAGCCAAGAAGTACAAAGTGTTTTAAAATTAGATTTAAAAAATACCAAGAGTTGAGGCCTTTCTGATATGACGGGGCAGCTGGTTCCACAGTTTAGGAACCACATACAGTGTGTCTTTGATCATTAAATTGGAGGATGTAATAAAAAAAGGCAGGGGGTGGGGGGGGGGGGGGGTTGTACTACAATAGTTTTTGTAACATCCCTGCAGTTCCCCAAAAAAGGCAAAAATTAAAAGTAACTTTCAGCAAACGTGACCTTAGTTTACTTCTCAGTAAATAAGCAGGTTGACAGATCAACAGAGTAAATCTGAGCAGCTGTGTTTACAGAAAGATTCATGAGAAGGACGGACTGAAAAACAAACATACAGAGCAGGATCTGTTTAGTTCCCTTGTTTATTGCATAATGTGAACTGAAAGCTATTTCAGTTTGCAAACACTGATTAATTTTTTAAGCGTTTAGGTGAAATGAATGCTGCCAAACTTGTTCATGCAAGTGATTTGTAAAGATTTTCTGGTAAAAGACCATCTCTAAATTGCTTTTAATTTGAACCTAAAAGTGTATATATATATATAC
>NW_013952431.1:2729796-2737928 GCF_001266775.1 Austrofundulus limnaeus | reverse complement strand
ATATATATATACTATTTTTAATATGGTGTGCTATAACTTTGATGATTTGTGGTATTGTATGTATTTTCCCCAGATGTAATAATAATTTACATTTTTACCAAAAAATGTGACTGGAWCTCGGTATGCTAGCTTTGAGGTTGTGCTTACTATGAGTTTTACCTATTTAGAATAAAGTTGTTTTTTTGCTATACTTATATCWGAACACATGGTTTCCCATTATTACACAGACATTTTCACACATGTAGGTAACTTGCACCAAGCTAAAATCAAAATTTTGAAGAATGAATCTTGAGAAACTGGCTTAAAGAAGAATCACTTTACTAATTTCTACATGAAACCAACCAAATCATGTGAAGTTTTGTGAGGCTGCCAAGCCTTAAATGTGTCTTGTTTGGTGAACCGTTCAGATTTGCCTGTAATCATTATGTGACACTCCACGATCAAAAGACAAATTATCCAGCCTCTTCACTTTATCTTCACCTGACTTCAATTTAAAATTCTGCTGCACTCATATTTCAGAAGTGGTGATTAAAATCTGGTCTTGCTTTTTTTTTAAAGGGGAATAAATAGAAAGAAAAACATGGACACCTTTGGGAAAGCCCAAGGTTGATGGGAAAGGTGTGATCATGTAATGAAGAAATGACTCCTTGTTCAGCAATATGTTATTATATGGGTTCAGACATTTTTCCCCAAATTGTGTCACAATAAAAAATGAGTGCAAGCATGGTGCCAGGTTTGTGAATAAGTCAATAATTTTTTCAACATTATTTTTCATATATAATTGCAAAAAAAAACTCACAAACGACAGAGTAATAGGGCCAGATTACAAGGTTTATTTTTCATTGCAAGAATGAAGTCATAATATTAGCAGAATAAAAATGCAATATGACCAGGAGAAAGTCACACGATAAGAGGGAAAAAAAAGTTTCAATAACAAAAAAGCTGCAATAGATTAATGAAGATCTGATTTGACAAGTTCTGCCAAAAAGCAGCKGATGTGTTTAAAGATTATCTTCTTTTGTATAAAAGCCCATGCCAAAATACTTCAGTATTCATCTTTTTAATGCAGTAAAGTGTTTTTGTGTAGGAGTTTTTAGTGTTAGAAAAGTGTGTGATTAATCATATCTGGTTTTATACATATGACTTAAAGGTGCAGTTTTATGAAGAAATAAAATGTGTCTCAGAATTATGAGCTACAATAAACCATGAAAGAGATTTTAAAAAGTTTGATAGCTGTTGTTTTGCTGTTTTTTATTTTATAATGAATTTATCTTTGAAGAGACCTATATGTGACTAAACACATGCATACACATGATATGATCTAAAAATTGTCATACGTAAATGGTTTTGCAAGAAGACTCATTGAAACAGGTACAGTAAGAAAAATATGGAGAGGAAACAACAAACAAATGTACAGATATTGTGGCCTCATGGCAAATTAATCATCATGGCATATTGCTTTGGTACACACGGCCTGCTGATCTCAGCTACAAAAAACTGTAACTAATCACATTCTGGCTTCAGAAATTGCTCATTTTTCATTCAGTGGGGAGACTTTACAGTTGGTACAGGAAGTCTGAACAAAGAACAGTTGTTAGGAATAAAAGATTAATACTCTGGAGTTTTCAAACAACTGACACCAACATTGCCACTGTTTCTTTTGAATTTTGCAAACACAGCTTCAATAAAATTTGACAAAATATAAAAATTTATGTTCAACATTTTTTTTTATTTTTGCCTTCTGAAAGTATTTGTATTTACTAGCAAACAAACAATTTAGCCTACGCTGTTTATATTTATGTCGGTGCAAAAGTGTTTGAGGCCTCACCTTGCTGACATTCAACCCATTTAGTCCTTCTAGTTATGATTGCAAAGTCAGATATATTGTGATCATAGTCAGGTGAGTGATTACCCAGTAATACCCAACAAGTATTAATGATCATCAATTTGAAAATGATGGAATTAACTGAATTAAAAACAGCTGTGTGTGCGGCTAAAAACTGAGCTGTGGAACATTGTGGGAATTGCTCCTTTTAGTTTTTTAGTTTTTTAGTCAAGAAAAGACAAACATCTCTATAGTGAGTGAGGGAAGAACGGAGTGTGGGGTCGACGGATTGATGCAGACTTTGCAGTATTGTGGACTCTGCCGGTCTGTTGTGGTGAAGAGGGAGCTTAGCTGTAAGGTGAAGCTCTCAGTCTACATTCCTGCTCTTACCTATGATCATAAACTTTTAGGCTTTTGGGTAGGATTTTGAAAGAAGTCGTCACCACTTTAACCCCCTGCTCACAAAACTTACGGAAATTTGTGAAATTGATGTGAGAAAGAAGGGCACAATGTATTCTTCGAGTCTTCATTTGGCTTCAGAAAATGAATGCAGTAGTTCCCACTGCCAATTGTGAGGTCTATGGAAGTTTACAGAGTGGAAATAAAACAACTTACGGAAGGAAATGTCTGTTATACCTCTTTGAACTCAAAGACCGCCAAGGTGCCCAGAGGGCATCCTGAGAGCATCATCAGCTGAAAGAAGGATAACCAGAGAAAAACCCAACAGGGTGTCCTTGCGATGTCCCTCTAGCTAAAAGCATGTGCACTTTGGGTAGTGAGCAAAAGAACAAGATTGTGTATACAAGCAGTCAAAATGAGTTTTCTATGCAGAGTAATTGGATGCCACTGGGAGATGGGATGAAATGTTCAGTTATCTGGGAAGGACTTGAGGTAGAGCCGCTCTCCTCCTTATCAAGAGCAGCCATTGAGGTTCGGGCATCTGGTAAGGATGCCTCCTGAGGTGTTATAGACATGTCCAACTGGGAAGAGACCCTGAAGACCCAAGAAAGGCTGGAGAGACTATGTTTCTTGGCTGGCCTGGCAACACCTTGGAATAATACCAGAAATGCTGGAAGAGGTGAGGCTGTGGAAAGAGATTTCTTGCCCCCCTGCTCATGCTGCTGCCCCTGATGAATGGATGAATGGATGGGTAGTCTTTAAACCAGCTCTGTGTACAAGGAGAATAAGTCATTCTTGACTGAGTTCCTCATCTGTTTTGTACTTCGTAGTTCAGCAGGAGGTACTTGAGGGTGTCAGCGGGAAGAAGAGGGGTCATTTAAACAGTAGGAGGGAAAGTGCTGTTTCAGGTAAAGCAGCTGTTATCTCCCCAACTCCATTGGAGCTTTTGAGACCACAAACTTCCAAGAAAACGACTGAAATGTTCATTGAACAAGAAGGAATATTCAACACATTGTTGTGTTGTGAAGAAAAAAAACCAACAATATTTTAAAAAATGAATGTAAAGTTTTAAAACAAAAATGTAAAACTGGAATGGAAGTCTACAGGACCCTGGCCTGTCCTCATGACTGCCTTTTAGGTTAGAGGGGTTTTATGTGGGCTTTTTAGACATTTAGGAGAAAAAGAACAGACCCCTCAAGGGATTTGGAGACAAATGTTTGACTCACTACACACGCACACACTAAAAACACACTAGAGAAAAAAAGTAGGATGAATCCAACTGGAGACAGTAGTTGTGAAAGACATCTCAATGTGAAAGACATCCATTAGAGAAAACTGCAAGAAATGAGCTGACAAAGTCAAACAAACCAATGAAATTTTAATGCTCCATAACAAGCCAAACAGAATTTATCTTTTATAGTGCAAATGTAAGTGTATTACAAGGAAAAATGTATCATACATTTAACTATTAATGTGGAGTCCACAAGATGCCAGGGGTTGAAATCAAAACAACAGTCATAATAATCAGTTATCTGTTTAGGAAACTAGGCACACAGTTTTGCAATAATATCAATGTCTATATGCAACAAGTGTTGGGTTTCGATTTGTTGTAACAGAAATAAAACAACACCAGAAGTGAAACCAGCGTTTAGAGACAGTCTGTAAGTTGGAACATTAAGCTTCATTAATGAATAAAATAAACATTGCATCACCAAAATCACACTGACACTAAGACGTTCATTTTTTCTTTTCTTTTCTTTTCTTTTCTTTTCTTTTCTTTTCTTTTCTTTTCTTTTCTTTCCAAATACAGTTAAACTTGACCCATTTTGTTAGGCGGACGCATTTGATAATGTTTCATTTTCCCAAAGGAGGCATAGGAGTAAAACTTTGAGCATCAGTTTAAAATAAAAAAAGAAAAAGAAAAGATGAGGCCTCAATATGGGAATGTTTTATCCAGTTTGTTTTATTAGATGTTTYATCCAGTTTGGCAGCCAAAATGTTGCTCCCTAGCAAGGACTATTTAACAGCTGTGTCAATTTAATAATTTATTGAGGAGTCAAAGAGTGAGCAGTAAGAAAGAGAATTAGGAACAATGGTATGGATAAATGTGATAGTCCTCTAATTAGACTCAACTGGGCTGTCTTTTAATTAAAGGCTTCAGAGAAAGAGACTCATCTCACGAGAGATTGTTGAACCAAGCTGACTGCAGACCCCAGAAGTGATGCTGGTTAAAAAAGGGTATCGGGACATGAGAGGATGAATACAAAACTGCATGACTCCTTTTCTCTTCTCATTGTAGATTTTATTGGTGGTTGGCAAAAACCTAAAAGGTGTGCATTTGGTTGTTGACAAAATACTGACAAAAAAAAMCCCTCTCCTGGCAAAAACAAAAAAGACATGAAGAGCCATCACACTGACTGGCTATCAGCACAATGATCTGACAAAACACTGAGGAGAGTCAAGGAAAATAAAGACAAAACTAATGAGAGGCAATGAGAAACACCTGGAGGAGACACAAGAAGAAAAAAGTGAGCGTGGGCGGGGCTGGACAAATGACAGACAGCAGGCACAGGGAAACACAGAAATGCTGGAAAATCCAAGGAAGAATAAGTTCAAGTTCATGTTTATTTATATAGCGCCAAGTCACAACATACGTTGTCTCAGGGCACTGTACATAAAAAAAGAACAATCTAAAAAAGAAACCAGCAGATTGTGTTGAATCACTTCATCACAGTCTCCCATCCTGAGCAAAYGGTGGAGAGGAAAAACTCCTTGCTAATCAGGAGGTGAAAGGCTACAAAGTTGATCCCTAAGATGTTCAGGTCCAAAAACCATAACCTCTGTCTTATCTGAGTTTAGAAGCAGAAAGTTAAGTCATCCATATTTTTATGTCTGTAAGACATGCTTGTAGTTTAAGTAACTGATTGGATTCATCAGGTTTCATGGATAAATATAACTGAGTATCATCAGCGTAACAATGGAAATTTATCCCATGCTGTTAAATAATTTTACCTAAAGGAAGCATATACAAAGTATAGAGGACTGGTCCAAGCACTGAACCCTGAGGAACTCCATGACTAATTCTGGTGTMAGAAGAAGATTCATTATTAACATTAACAAACTGAAATCCATCAGTTAAATAAGACTCAATTTTTGAGCTGTTCCTGTAATCCCAAAATCAAGTTCAAGTCTACGTAATAAAATATTGTGATCAATTGTATCAATAAACACAGACCATGACACAGTCAATGAAATGATTTTTCAACTTTCTTGTGTCGTGTCACAACCCTGCATGTCTATTTGTACAAACTCTAAATTTCACGTGAACAAGTCTATCCGGTCACTTAGCTGGAGGAGGGCAGGATATTGTTACGTCATCGCACGAATGGAGAGGGAGCAACGTCGCCTCCTGTATGTCGAGTCGTAATGGATGATCACTACAATGATCAAAATGTGTWAAATAGTTTAGTTAGTTCCAAAGATTTCCCAAAAAGGTCCAATTTATGAGAAGGTCTCTGGTTCAATTTATTTATTTTTTTTTTGGCCTGGCTTTTTATTTGTGAAGTCTGCATGTTCTCCCTGTGCACAGCTAAGTTTTCTGTTGGTCATTTATGAGTGTAAACAGTGGCAGCAGGAATTAGTCACAGCGGTTCCACTGCAGCCTGGGTCACGCCAGGCAGGGGTATCTTAATAATTCTGCTGGAATGACTGTGTGACAGGAAATTAATAGGAGCATGGAGATTTGTTTTTAAGAAAGCATTTGCTGTGGAATATTATTTTAAAAACCTTTACCCTTCTGTCAATTTCACATTACACTTTTATCATAACAAGAATTATGATGTTCCCTGCAAGAAGAGCCTCAGGCTGCTCTGCAAGTACTACAACTAGTTGGGACTCAAGGTTTATTTATTTTTTTCACACAGAACCCTATTTTAATAGATTTAAAATACTCCTGTAAACATAACATTGTACATTTAAATTAGAATGTAATTATAACATACCTTGATTGTCTTTGATTTCGATGGCACAGCTGAACAAGGCAGCTACTTTAACAGTCAAATAGCCATTATTGTTATAAAYGGGTTTTAAGCAACAAAACACATCCCCTTGTCAAAAGTCAATGCGTTGATTAGGGAGCACATCAGCCAGCTGGTAGCCAACACTGTTGTTTTCTGATTTTAATTTGTATTATTTATGAAAGTGATTGTAGAACACTCATCATACTGGAATAAACAAATGCTCAGGGTCTGTATTGAGAATATTTAGCGTTTACGAAACAAGGTTGAAAATGAATGCTTTGCACATTAATGTGTTGCTGGTAGCAGTTTAGGAACAATGTAGGTGCTAACAAACAAAACACATACTCTCTGTATCACACAGACACCTGATGAAAGGTTTGGGATGCAAAAATGTTACTTATTTGCATTTAGTTTGGAAACTATTWAAAAAATCACACTGGCTTTTTTACCCAAGGATGTGCCTTGTGCCTGAAAAATTGGCCTTTCAAATTTGTGTCCTTCACAAACAAGTTTGTTCTGCACATACAGTATCTGTGAAAACAAAACTTTTTTTTTCTCCAGTCATGAGGATATAATCACAGCTGTGTGTCTTCTTATATGAAATACATAAAAAATGGCTCAATATTTTTTCATGCTCAAAGGCATTTCCTGCCTTTGTRTAAAACTGAGATAACAGAAGTCATACTAATATGAAAGGGAGCAAAGTAACTGATTACTTAGTGCAGGAACAATTTCAAAATACACTGTTCAACATGTTTATTTGCAGCTATTTTATCCTCAGCTGCAATTATCACCTTCCTGAAYACTTCAGAAATAGTCTAAATACTTAGCCAGTCTGTGGAAAAGCATCCATCTTTTCTTTAAGATCCATCTATCTCCATGTTCAGCTCATTGCACCTCTGCTGTCTATATGTTCTTAAAGGAAAAAATAATAGGAACACGTAGGAATAAGAAGCTTGTTCAAAGAAATCCTCTTGCCTGAATGGTCCTTTGGTAAGTACAGTGCTCTGATAGTAGCTGCCACAGAAACATGGCAATGCTTTTGTTGGACTTCTTAAGCTCCATGGTTGAAAACTCTGGGATTTATCTTGAGTTACTTTAAAAACATGAGACAAAGTGTGCTGTTATGCATTTAATTTGAGGCTGTCTCATAAAATCCTTATATCATTATCTTGTGAAAGAGACTTTTTTTTCTCAGCCACTACTTTCTGCAGGGGTCGCCACAGCGAGTGAACTCACACGGTTTAGCAGTTGTTTTGAGTCAGACTCAGATTCCATTCCTGCAACATATAGGTTGAACCAGAATCATCCAGATTATGAGACTGTGACACTGACCACCAAGATACTCTTTAAGAGAGCTCATTAATATTTTAAGATTGACATTTATAATCAGAGATTATTCCAGAATGTGAAATTTCTGAACATGTGGAAATTAAAAAAATAAAATAAAATACAATAAAAATAAAAAAAACTGGCAAACTCTGTTTGAGATTAGTCAAAGACAAAATAAATACTGAACTGTTTTCCTGAACATTTCATTGCAGAAAAAAATGTGGGTTAAGATGTTTGTAGTTTGAAGTTCACTGTGAACTGTTCAGACACAAGTCAGACTGTTTTCTTCTGGTATAGATTCTCAGACATGCAGGGCATGGGGATTCTAACAAGTTCAATCAAAGGCAACTAGACTTTTTTTTTCTTTTTTAAGACTTTTCTCTTTTTATTTAATGCCTGTAAGCTGAAACTCTGCACCTTTCTGTTATGAACTGAGACAGTTTATCAGAAGAAATGTCTTCAATGATCAAAAAAGAAGTGCAGTTGCCTCTGATTTGATTTAAGTCGTGTCATTCAGTGTTTTTTAATTTTTTTTATTTTTTGTATAGTTTTATTTC
>NW_013952431.1:2723099-2728769 GCF_001266775.1 Austrofundulus limnaeus | reverse complement strand
CTTCAAAAGATTCAAAACGCCATAAAATACAAATTGTCAAAGGTCTCACACTGTTGTCTATCTTCAAAACAGTTTCAAAATGTTTCTTTTAAGATCTGCAGCTGAACACAATCTGTCCTCTGACATCAAACAAACAATGTTACTTGATATTTTTTATCTGCACTTCTTTGATTTATCTGTAAACAGGCGATCACCAAAAGCATCCCAGACCTTTTTGTGTATGTGCTTTAGCTAACAAAATTTGTTTTGTCACAAATACAGTACAGATACCTTCATTATGCACACAGCTTATTTCTAACACACACATTTTACACTCTCAAATAGAATTCTTCAGGAGACCAAAAAACATAACTTGCAACTTGATCATTTATATCTTTTAAAAGTAAGGTCATTGAAAAGTTTTAAACAACATCTTACCTCTAGCTCTTTAATCAACAACAGGTGTAGAAATCAAGTTAATTTCTGATTGGACGGATCAGACAACAAYTAGTTTGATGGGGCTCAAGACTGAATTGGGCTTTTGCTACTTTAGAACAACTCCAACTTCAAAACAAATGGCACCGATTCGTGTAAATGCTAGTTTATAAATTTGCTATCAAATTTGCATTACACTGTTTTTTATGTAGAATTATTTGTACTTTTACAAACATYAGCAGGAGCTAGATGTAGCATATTTTGGTGCGACCTGAGATACTTCCAGCAGATATATCACATATTGTAACATATTTTATCATACTGCATTTTTATCATACGGCATTATACATTTAGATTTGGTTTGGTGTTAGCGGTTTAGCTTTATGTTCTGCAATATTTTTATTAAATAAACTGTTTATTTTTACCAGAACTAAGAAATTTGTGTAGCACCACAGGTGTTAGTTAAGCAAATATTTTACTTATCAGTGCCAAGCACTGCATATAAAATTGTGAGTTTATTTAAACTTTTATTATGACAGCCCAGTCAGAGTAGCATTTAGATGTTTTATCAATCAAATCAGTATAAACACCATTCACCCAAACTAGGGGTCGACCTGTATATTGGCCGGTCATTATTTTTGGCCAATATTTGTGTTTTTTCCTTGTAKCAGTATCGGCCGATACGTCCGGCCGATCCAATCTTTGGGTCACGCGAGYRCATGTGTTACCTCCCCCTCCCTGGGAGAGAGTGGCTGGTAATGTTGTAAGACAGAGTGCCAATAACAATAAGGGTAAGTTATGAACTTTTAATGTGTCTTAACTGACTGTCTAATTTAGTTGTTTTGGCCCTCTGTCTCGGACTATGAGGGAGAGAGAACAGCAGTGTGTTAAGTTTCACTTTGGAACAGGAGCGCCATRTTTTTACTTTCACTTTTGCCCCACACTGTAAATCAATTCGCACAAAGACAGACTGAAATTAGGAGGTTTATTGACATGACTGGACAAACTTGATTATTGACATGAACAGCATTTAAGTATGGCGCTCGGACCCCGTCAGAGGATGAGGGTGCCGTGAAGCTGAAATCTCATATGAGATGCCTTAAGTTAGGGGTAGGAGATTTGAACTTTCGTTTAAACTCCATTTAGAGTGTCTATGTTGTTTTTTTTTATTTTAAAAATGCTGGAACTGCTCACAGGAGGCATAGAAGAACCTATATTCTTCTCCCTGCTGGATTAAAATTAAAAAGCTCTCTGTCTTTTCTCACTGTTACATTCATAAAGAGTGAGTAAAGTGCTGCTGTCCACCTAAACATGTGAACCAGGCAGGTGCTGCTCATACAGTATCACGTTTACTCTAACCGCAGTATAAAAGTCGTGATGTAGGTTTACTTCGGTGTATATTTCAAACTGAGATCAGCTGGTTTAAATGCATTTTTTTGCCCCATGTAAAAAACGGGTGCAGACTGAAGCAGAGCGCTGTGTGTGTGTGTGAAGTCCTCACAAAGATAGCAAGATGTATGTATGTCTCTCTCCTTTTCTCTGTGTTCCTCTTTAAGCATGCTGTTTTGCATCAAAAATGCTGGGACATTTAAAAATAGTCATTTTATTTTATATAAAAACTATATTAATCTGATTAATGTACAAATAAAAACAGAATATTTAGCACTAGATAAAATAAATCATTAATTTATTTATTTTTATTTTTTTAAGAAAGGGCTGAAAGAAGAAATCCTGTGTGGCAGCACTTTACACAGCCTACACCAGGCAAGGCTCAGTTAATAAATGTTTTATTTTTATTTTGTTTCTATTGCAACTTGTGTAACATTTGTTATCATTCTTATTTTTATCATGTTAATGGAGGAATAAAAAAACAGTATCGGCTTCAAGAATCTGTCAAAAAAAATCGGCTGCACGTATTGGTGCATTGGTTAGACTGATGTCAAAATAATCTGTATCGGCCTTCAAAAACCTGTATCGGTCGACCTCTAATCCAAACTGATTGAGAAAGTGTTATCTGCAACAAATAAGATGTTAATTGTTAATTGTTTTAAACATTTCATTAGAGAAGAACCCATCCACAAGACCTATACATTTTTTTTCTGTTTGATGTTAATTGTTCATAACTATTTCACACAACTACACTTCAAAAAGCCTGAACTATCCCTTAAGCTCTGATTTAATTTGTGATCATTAATTGTTATGGTAAAAATGTGATATACACTAAAATAATTAAAACTTTAGTTTTTAGCTTGTTCAGAAAATATTAAAACAAACTTTCTAATTCTTGATTCAGTTGCAAAGGCTTACCTAAATATTTATAGAACTGTATAATATTTCTAATGACCCAACAACAGCAAACTGAAGTAGTTTTTGTGATTTACTCATTTCTGTTCAAATGCCATGATCTATCAGGATGTTTACTTACTTTTACAGAAAAAAAATGGAAAACATCTGGGTATACTTTTACTAATGTGATGTGTACACATTGTCACTATAAATTTAATGTACTTGCAACTCAAGTGACACATTACAAAGAACTTGCTGCCAGTGACAAAAACTATTCCCCAGAAGAAGAAGAATGACAACAAAGACCTCATAAAAGTGAATGGCCTCAATCACTAATGATGGATTATGTTATTTAATGTGTAAGAATAACTGTCAGCGGAATAAGGCACAGAGTTTTAAATAGGGCTGCTTTGCTCAGGGCTGTGGAGAAGTGTGACTTTAAGTCCAAGAATTACTTTGCCCTTATCGGCCCATGGATGAAAGACATAGCACTTGGTTCCAGTTGTTCTTACAGGCTTAATAAATGATCAAAGGGAATCCAAGTCCCTTTTAATATAAAATAAGACACTAAAACAATCAGTCACATTTATGCATATGGTATGTTAATAGGAAAGAGGATTGGAGAAAAAGTAGGACTGATGCTCTCATTATGGACCGCGTGAACAGGGTGTGCCTGACAATTTGCTGGTTCATACAAMTAAAGGGCAAGTTTTGTGAAAAGATAACTATCTTTCAGAAAAGTGGATGTGTGTGCAACAGTTTTCATCATTGCCCACTTCCAAGAGGCAAAACCGCAGTGATTTTGTAAATAAATTGGATAAGTATTTATTCACCTAAAATGGATTTATATTTGAATTGCCCTGAATTCTGGCTGAAAGGTCTGATTTTTTATGTGATTAAAACAAAAAGGCTACATACTAAAATAAATAAATAAATAAAAATAAATTTAAAAACACCAGTTAATTTGCCAACTCAAGATGTTAAAGCTGTTGGATTATTGTCTGCCATTTTAAAACAGGAGTTAACCAATTCAAATGGGACATAAGCAAATCTTTTTTTAGCCATAAATACATTTTGTTGTGTACTTGGAATCTCTAGGAGTACAGAAAAGTTGAATTTAGTCTCTCCCAGTGTTGTGTAGATATTTTTCTGTGTTATTTGTGTCGTACACTACCTGGCCAAAACAGTGCATGTTTCAACCCATTCAGTTTTCTCTTTTTTATTATGTTACAGTATTTGCTACAGAACTGCTAAAAAAGGTCTGGACTTACCAACTACAATTTTGTGGTCTTCATTCTCCTCTCGCTCTGGGTCAGACTCTGGTTTCAACATATAAAGTTGGATTGACAAGTCTTCCCTTGGTGATGTCTTTTAATTCATTTGTAAGTAAAATGTTTCTGTGCTGCTATATAGTTGTAAACCCCTCTAAACAACTGGAATCAAACAATCTGGAAGTTGGAGGGGTGTGGGGTGTGGAGTGTCTCATTTGCATTTAAAGAGACAGCCTCAAAACGAGTTGTTCTGAGACACACCTCAGAAAAGGGGAGAAGTGGGACTTGCGGAGTTACAATAAGAAGGAACTGAGACCAAAGCATTACAGTTCCACTTCATAYAGACCCCAACTGAATGATCTGAATGTGAAAAAGAAGCATTTAAAAACATCATGTCTCCTTTAAACCTGATTGGACCAGTGCTTAAGGATGTAATATCTCAAGGTTGTTGTTTATCTTTTTGGTTACTTAGCTCATCTAACTAGTACTTTACCTCAGTACTTACCAATAAATAAAATACAGGGATAAGCTCCACCCACATTATGGCCTTCAGCACTTCCTCAGATCTCTATTGACTCTGCAGGACTTGCTGAAGCCAGTCTTTGCCCAGTTAGGGACACTCTTGGCCACAAGATAAAGATTGCTCTCGCATGTCTCTGAGGAGGCTGYACTGCCCTGGTCTTGTTTACTCTCTGCCCAGCAGATATTTGAATCTGCTCCAGGGCTGAGCCCGTCTTTAGCACAGAAGAGACCGCACCTCTCCGTCTTGCTTTGCAGCAGTGAGCAGGACACAGGCAGCTCTACAAGGCTGGCATTTTATTAGCAAGCAGGCGCTGGATCCTTTTTTGAAAGGCTCCTGAGTCTAGTGCTCATTAAGTGATTGTTAGTAACACTGATGATTATTTAATTGCAGTTTGGTCTTTGTAAAGTAGCAGTGATTTCAGAGAACCTCTTTTTTTAGTGAGATGCACAACCACAGAGACACGGTTAGGGTTAGAAACTAGTAGCTTTATAGTGCACAGATGCAAATTTATCTAGGACATTGGGAAAAACAAATTAACATACTTATTTGTTTCACAGCACTCTGGCTGCAAAGTTATCCACATTTAAAGAAAACAGTTGCTAAATACACAACAAACTTTATGAATGAAAATGTCTTGTGGCAAAAAATAAAGAAATAAATGGACATTGACCTCTACAGTGTTACAGAAAAAAAATCAGTTTAGTGGAAACAGTTCAGTAAATTCAACACTTCATTTTTTAGAGTGAATAAAAAACTCCATTCATGATGAGTTCAAGTCATGCTTAAATTTGTATTGTGTAATGATGTGTTAATTTTAAAATAAATAAGTAAAAGTATTATTCAATGTTTTGAACAAAATAAAAGTAGAAGTTAAGATTTAAAAAATATGTGGTAAGATTACAGATCCTCAATAAAATTCAAGTACTCTACAGTAAATGAAGTACTGTAACAAAGTAAATGTACTTTGTTACTATGCACCTCTGGTAGACATAATGTTCATCTGATATTTTCAAAATGCATATTTTGAAATATTTTCTTGCACTTATCTAAAACCTGAGCATAAGAAAGTAAAATAAAAAAGATATTTATTTGCCAAACTGTTCTGACATTTTTGTCCCTTCATTAAACATCATCATATTTTCTTTATTGCAAAATTATATTCAGTTAACAAAAAAA
>NW_013952431.1:2716254-2723089 GCF_001266775.1 Austrofundulus limnaeus | reverse complement strand
CAGGTTGTACTGACGTGTAAAAAATTAAAACAAAGAATATCACTTTTTCTCTTTTCTTTATTAGCTAATTGGACTGCCCAAAACTATGGTTCACACTGTGAGCTAAAATTGTGTTTCAGTCTTGCTCTGGTGATGACTGCTCTGTTGTTAAGGTGAAAAAAAAATGGACTTCAATTTTGTTTAATTTTTCTTAATTTTTAATTTATCCTGTTCTGAATGACCGAGAAGACCATCCTAAACACATTTTCTCATCATGCTTAAATTTGGAGAGAAAATTATGAACAATGTATTAAGCTATTTTTAAACCCAAATAATAAGATTATTTTCTAACATTTGCAAGATCTTAATCAGGACAGCATGGTGTTGTTGTAGCACTTTAGCCTCAAAGCAACAAGATCTCTAAATCATGGCGGGACAAGCCTGTGTGTGCAGAATTTGAATGTTCTCTCTGTGCAGGCATGGATTTCCTCAATACTTTGATTTCCTCTCACAGCCCAAAAACATGCAGTTTGGGAAAACTGGTGATTCTGAAATGCCTTGTTGTGAGTGTGTGGCGGGGTGGTGTGTGTGTGTGTGTGTGTGTGTGTGTGTATGGTTGTCTGCCTCATGCACCCTTATGTTGGTGCAGTGACTGACAGACAACCTTTCCAGAGTGTGCTGGCTGACTCCAGAGATAGTCTTCAGTCATTTCCTCCATAACTTTGAACACACCCAAGGTGGGCACACAAAAAAGCAGAAATGGATGGATTGGTTCTWTTAATCGGAAGTTTTGCAACTTTGTAAAGAATATCATACAACAAAAGAGTTTGAAATATATTTTTTTTGTTTTTGTACTTTTTTGTGCACTTGAGCATTCAGGCACAATGAGCAACTGACAGAAATAACATGGCCCCTAGTAAATTCACTGTCAAGGCAAAATATGAAAATCAAAAAGACCATTAAAATACTTCAGGAATCCCAGAAATTATAAGTGAAAAAAAAAMCTATATAGTGACCTTTTTCATTTTATTTTTCCTTTCAGCTGGTTATGTTGAAATTTATTGACAAATCACATTTTACTGCTTATCTACTACAACTTGTGTGTCATTTTCAGTCTTAGGCTACTGTAAACCTTCATTATTTAAACCACAGAGATTGCAACAATTTACTTTTTTTTCTTTTTTTTTTATCCTACTGTTGAACAGATGAGATTTTGATGAAAACACCTAATCATTATTTTGTATTTTTTGCTGGAGCAATTAAAAATAGGGAAAAAAATGTAAATATGTATTTGCCATGGCATAATTCTAAATAATATCATAAATCAAGACATCTTTACCAACTGAGCTACAGTATATAGCTGCTGCCTTTCAGCAAAATGGTTGCAGGATCAAAAACCAGCCGTGGATATTTGCATGTTCTTTCTGTGCATGCAGGGGTACTCTGGTTTCTGTCCACAGACCAAAAACATGAATGTTAGGCTTATGGTAACTTTAATATGTCCCTAGGTGACAGTGAATTGTTGTTTGTCTTGAGTGATGGACTTGTGACCCACCTCTTGCACAGTGATATGGAATCCTGAAAGGAAGAAGCAAGTAAAAATAGATGGATGAATATGTTACCCTTATACTGTAGATGTTTTGTTATGTCACTACCATTTATTTAACTTTTTAAATGATCCCAGCTGCCAYAGACAAATTATTCTCGCAGTTGAATCTTCAACTTTCTATCTCAAAAAAGAAAAAAAAAACAGCTAAAAATATGAAAAGCTGCTTTCTTGTTTTACATAGAATGGAGACCATCCAACCATGTGATGGTCTTTGAAGTCCTAAGCTATGTGTGTTTGTTGCGGGGGTGGGGGGTGATGATATCGTTCATCCCAGTGAGTCCTTTAAAGGGATTACAAAGATATGTGTAGCCTCGCTGACAGTTGCTCAGCTCTGAGTTCAGAATATTATGACTACCATTATCAGATTGCAAAGCCAACGGGACATGTAACACATCAGCCCACACACAARAGAAGAACATAGTAAACAACATTTGTTACCATGCTTCACAGCACACCAAAACCCAAAAGGAGGAATATGGGCAAGTGCTAATGGGCTGTCAGTCAATGTACAAAACCCAAGCCAAATGTTGACAGAAATTTTACACACTCAAAGGGCTTTCAGACACTGACAAAACATCACATAGCAAAAACAAGGTATGGTTCAAATCAAATGCCATGTTACGGACAAAATGGGTGACATTAGTTGTGTGTAGAAAGAGGAAAAAAACAATGAACTAACAGTTATTGAGCTTTATGCATGTAAAAGAAAAACAGCCACGGGCTAATGCAATATCACAGAAGTGAAAAGAGCTAATGGGAATATGTGAGAACACATTTTTGACACATCTGCTTGAATGATAACACATTAAGGCATGAATAAGCAGCAGGGGGAAAACTCTACATAAAAGTAAAATTCATGTAAAAATATCCCACATGAAAAACACATGAGAAGCTTTTCAGAATAAAACTCACACARTGTGTACTTACCGTCAGTACTATCAAATCACTTAGTTATAAACATTTTTAAAATGCTTGTGGCCCTCTGTGTCAGCAAAATATTGTGGTGCCCTTCTTAAGTTGCATCCCAGATATATTTTATTGTAAAAAAACTGTATTGTAGTGTGTTACACTGCATTTTCTTTTTATTTTATTATATYGCATCACTCTTATCCTTTCATTATAATATGGGATCATATACTTGAACAATTTATAATCTAGCATGYGCACAACAAAACAGCTCATCAAACACGTCTGAAAACATGAAGCCACATTTAGACCAAGAAACTGAACTTTATTTTTTTCCTCCCCCTTCATGACACATTACAACATAACATTGCACATACCAATAAATAAATAAATAAATAAATAAATAAATAAAATATAAAAAACTATGCTCCTARGATTTCACRTATTATGCTAATTTACTGTAACATGCATCCTTGTAGCAGAGACAACGTGTCCCTGCTGGCAAATTTAGCGGCTGCATTTTGGCTCATATCTCAGAGAACAGAACATTGCACRAAGAAAGAGGCCAAGTTGGAACATCAACATCACTGATGTCAGCATCTCAGATCAGCCAGATAGCTTCCTTGTCAAGTGTGTTTGGGGTAACAAGACACAGAACAACCTCATAATGAGAATGTGTGCGAAAGCCAAAAAGAAAGCCTGTTTATGTGAACCCGCACACAACGCTGAACATCATTAAGACAAAGTGGATGAAATGCGGTGTAAAAGAGATAAACGAGAGAGCGAGTTATATAAAATCTAAATGGATGCACTCAGAACTCAGCCATACTTAGGAGAATTTGTCCTTTTTTTCTGCAGTTGCGTCCTTCAGCTTAAGGTAGAAAGAAAACTGGTGAAGAAGAGGAGGCAAGGGAAAGTAGAGATGAGCACTAAGAGTGACAGCAGGAACAAGACGATGATGAAATGGGAAGATGGAAAAACGAGCTTGCATGCTTTGACGGTTTATGAGTTATTGTTTGCCTGCTTTTTTATTCATGATGTAATTATTTCATTGCACCTTGCAGAAATGGTATCTGATTAACGTTAGTTACTGTGAAACAGAAAGGCAAAGCGAGATCTGATTGGGCCTGACTTTCTACTCTAATCTGTTTCTGTAAGCAAAAATGGGTGGGTGGGGGGKGGGTGAGGGGGTCAGAGACAAACAGGGGCGAGGCGCTTGCATGTACAATATTTAAATTTGTACGATTTCATGCTGCACGCCTCTGTTTCTTTTTCCAGCAATAAGCCGCCCTCTTCCCCCGAAGTCAGGCTGTTTATAATTAGTTCTTAACATGATTCATATTCTATCTAAATTAATTAATCTYGAAAACATTGTTTAACAAGTTTCACCAAGGAGGATTTTTGCCCATGACGACAGAAACACACATAATGTTCTGAGATTACAGCTACGTATCCCAAGATAGAATTCCTTCAAAAAACTTGTCCTATTACCATAATTTAATAAGTCAAGTTAAATAATGAATTGACTGGTGATTTCAATCATCTGCAAGTTAATACAATGTAAACTTCTATGAACCATTGATACTCTGCAGTGCCACAGATCATGTGCTTCAGTTAAGTGGACACTTATTACTAAATACTAACATCACCCATGCTAGCCATTAACACAAAGCTGTATCCACTTGAGGCATCACACATATTGTTCTATTTTTAATTCTTTCCTAAAACACATTTTTCATTCATTTGTGTGTGAACTAATTTGAATACAATGCTAATCCTAAATTTGATTTGATTTGAACTTTAATAAAAAGACAACTGGTGATTAAAGGAGTTTACTTTCTGTAAATAAAAGAAAAGCATGAAGTTTATTCATCCTTTTTCAACCTTAATTTCAATGAAGTTGGGTTGTTGTGTAAAACATGAATAAAAGCAGTTTAGGATGATTTGCAAATTGTTTTCAACCTATCGTCAATTGAATACACTAAAGACGAGATATTTCATGTTGAAATGGATACACTTAATTTTGATTTTTTATTTTAATTTAATTTAATTTAATTTAATGTATTTATTTATTTTTTTGCAATTATTCATTCATTTTGAATTTGATGCCTGCAACACATTCCAAAAAAGCTGGGACAGTTATATTTGCAAGAAAACAATTTAGTTTATCGATTTGAACATTAAATATCTTGTCTTTGTAGTGTATTCAATTGGATATAGGTTGATAAAGATTTGCAAATCTTCTGTTTTTTATTTGTTTTACACAATATCACAACTTCATTGGAATTGGGGTTGTATAATCCCACATGCTGTGATCTGTTCTGGAGTATACGTCCTCTTATATCTGAAACAGACTTCAGCAACACTGTGATCCTGAAAAGGGAAAAGCAAGGATGGAAAACGTATGAATAAATAATCCTTTACAACAGAATGTTTGTGGTCCTTTCAAATACTTGTGTATCAAATCCAGTGTTGATTGTGTTTCGGCTCAAGGTTGAGTGGTTGTCCACCTTCTGGAAGATTTGTGAGTTCAATCCTCAACCCTGCCATGTTTGGCTACAACAATGGCCCAGTACTCATATCCTGACAGTGAAAAAGTGAAAGCACTGCGTGTGTTGAGTTTAAAGGTAAACTAAAAGGCATGGAGCAATAAGACGTAAGGAAGCACAAAAAATAAATATGTATGATGTGAATTGGGTTAAAAAACAAGTCCGTGATTGACTTGCCACCTGTCCAGGGTGTACCTCACCAAGCAAGTAAAGAAAAGAGATGGGTGGATGGACATTTATCAAAAACCTCCCACCTTTAAACAAAATAAATAAATCTTTAAAATCCAACTCTGGGCTTTAATACTCAAGCTTTTGAGTGGAATCAAATGATCAAGTTGCACCTTATAAACTTTCATTGTATTTTGTGATTAATTTGCTGATTGCCATAAAATTGAAAGTGTTTATTAATTTTAAATGACTTACTACTGCAGTGGAAAGAGCCTCTTGGTGTCTAAAGGATCTAGGATCATGATTTTTTTGGACTATATCAGGATGCAGCTATACTGTATGTTGGGTTTGTTTCATGATCTTGTCGTGGCTATTGCCTAGGCGCCTTGCTTTAAATGCTCAACAACCAAACCTTACCGGCATGAATGGGCCTCACAAGACTGGTATGCTGCCAACATGCCCCGCTTAGAACCCCAATACGCTGCAACTATGATGATAAAACATTATATATTGCTATGGAAGGTTTGTGCATGCTCAAAATCATTGTGGACCTGTGTCGCATGAGATAAATGACTTAGGATTTTTCAACTGAACAACTCAAAAAGACCATTCATGTTGTCGGGTGGTTGTTGAGTGAGAAACAGAGCAAAAAAAACACTATGGCACTATGTCATTTACCCCAGTCGTTAATAACCTCAACTAAAAAGATTATTGTAATTACATAGAAGCTCACCTCAAGAAAATCTTTACATGTCAAGTTCTGAGCTACAGATAATAAACTACAATAAGACACAATCGTTCAAACAGAACCATTACCATCTTGGTATGTATGTGTCATAGTAATATATGTGTGAATGCAAGTAAGATTAAGCAGACAAGGATGACCTTAGCCGAGAAAAAAAAACAAGTTTATATTTGGAGGAGCCATACTTGTGTAACCTCAAACTTGCCCTATTACCACCTACACACACTAATACACAACTTTTTTTATTACTGTTTCACAATAGCCCACACAAATATACACTCAGTCATTCTGCCCTGAGCCCCACTTTCTTTTAATTGCTAATTAGTTCCAGTAGATTTAAGAGTAACATTGCAGCTGAAATACACAGCATGTAGGTCAGGACTTGTGTTTTGTTTTTATTCCCTCTTCTTTTTCTATTTGGCAAGCATCTTTCTTTACATTTGGCTTGAATATAAAAGTGTGTGTTTGTGTGAAGAAGACAGACAGGTTTGGTGCCAAAGGCAATCACCGTCCTGAAACATTTATAYCTCATTACCCTGAGAGAGGGATGAATGGAGAACAAGAAAAACAAAAATGGGGAAAAATGAGAGGAAGACAAAAAGAAGAGGACAGTACACAGAAAGAGCAGAACAGAATATATGTATATATATATGTAGGGGTAACCCTGGTGAAATATTCATTTCTATTTTTTGTCTTTGATTTTATTTTTTACACTTATAAGAAGAAAATCATTTTAAAGTGTTTTTATTTTCTTTAAGTGAATAGGACAATAAGTCCTATATATATGTTATCTCATTTAATCTTCTATTAGTATCAGGATTTAAACAAGATCAACGTGGGTAAAACTGAGACAGACCAGGACAGGAGACGGTATACAAA
>NW_013952431.1:2695478-2716244 GCF_001266775.1 Austrofundulus limnaeus | reverse complement strand
GCAATCAAGTGTTCATGTGTGCATTTGTACTTTTGGTCAAAGGGTTAAATGATATAAGCAGTGGCAATTTTTTTTCTTTCTTTTTAGACCTTGTAAAGCAGTGGCTCTTCTTCAACATGACAAATGCATTCCCTAAATATCAATTTGAATAAAAAAAATACACAAAGCCTCAAGCAAAGAGC
Organism: Austrofundulus limnaeus; assembly: GCF_001266775.1. Taxonomy (NCBI): domain Eukaryota; kingdom Metazoa; phylum Chordata; class Actinopteri; order Cyprinodontiformes; family Rivulidae; genus Austrofundulus; species Austrofundulus limnaeus. The sequence goes on along the minus strand of NW_013952431.1, from coordinate 2,716,062 downwards.
ATTAAAGCTGAAATTTTAAGAAAAAATTCTGCAAAATAATATTAATATTAAACTGTTTACATTTTTAAAATTTTCATCCCATGCGTCATCATCCACAGTATCTTTTCCAGAGTAAGTTGGCTTTAAAATTCTGCAGCCAGCAGTGTGCTGTACTGTGTGCTACCCCTGTCAAAGTTCCAAACTTCCGCCCTGCAAAGGTTTGTGAGCGGATGACAGAGTGATGCATATTTCATATGAAGCATTTTGAAGTATATGAAAAATGTTTTGTTTTCATAACTTTTGTGCAATTCATCCCTCTAAATGTATTCTGTTTGGTTGCCAAAACCATTTAGTTTTGCGTGGAACTTTTGTTTAAATAAAAAGTTGTTTTGGTGTTTTGTTGTTTTATTGATTAGGTTGTTTGTCACAGCTGAAATGCAAAAATCCTAAAACCAGCTGGACTCAGAGATTTGTATTTTTGCAGGCTATACGCTGGACATCAAATGTATCTCTATTTCACATCCAGACAAACGCTCAGATGTTTATATTAATGTGTTTATAGTTCGTCTTCTGTCTTTTTTGATTATGGTCTGTGCTCTGTGCCTCTGAGTTTTTCTGTCAGTTCATTTTCCAAGTACTTTTGCTTAGTTCATTTCCTGATCCTCAGTCCAGCCACACCCACTCACACCTGTCTTCTATCTCATTACGCTCACCTGTCATTTCCTCGTCAGCCTCAGTCTATTTATTCCCTCTGTCTCCTTCCTCTTGTGAGTTTGCCACTGTGTGTTCATACATCGTGTCTGGCTCTCTGCAATGTTCTTTGGTTGTAGGCACTTTGCTTCTAAACAAGGTTTTTAGTTTTGATTATTAAAGTTTTTTTTTTTTGTATTCTGATGGAGCATGCATTAAAATGAGGAATGTTGAGCAACTTGTGAAGTTGTTCTTAAAATAGGTTACCTAATATTTTAGCACATAAGCATCACATTATAGCAGAACTTTAAAACAATTGTGCAAACGACCATATGATAAACTGAAGACCTATTAATGATACTGGCAGATATTGGCTCATCAATTCACCATTTGTTTTATTTTATTTTATTTTTTCAAACTGAGATTGTTCAAAAAGGCATTTACAACAGGTATTTACTGCTTTGAACCCACCCATCCATCCATCCATCCATTTTCTGTACAYRCTTATTCCTTTCATTGTACCAAATTCAACTTGAAATGATCTAAACTATTTAGTATTTATCTTCATCAATGCACCATTTGTATTGAAAACATTTATTTATTCAATGGAGATTATATTATTCTGCTGACATCATTCATTCACCCACTAGAAAAAGCCAGTGTGTACCAAAGAAAAATGTAAAAATMAAAACAAAAAATGAAAAGAAAAAAATGACTTCATCAAACATGCATTAAAGGTAAAACAATATGAGTTTTACTGCAGTCCTCTCACGCCATTCAGCTCTTGCTGTCTTAGACACACATGCTTACACAACCACAGCAAAAATGTTATGTGAACGTAGGATTAAACTGTATGATCCCCCACCCCTTCCAGATTTGGAAGGTTGTAGGTTGTAGGTTGTTTTTTTATGTTGTAGAATGCACATGTAGGAAGTGTTAACAATGACAAGAAAAACAATTGTGGTCTAATTGCATATTGAACCACTGAACCAAGGGTACTCTATAGAAAGTATTAAAATGTGTAAGTTCATGTCACGTTTGGTTGTTCTCTAAGAAAAAAAAAAAACAACAACAACATTTACTCATTTTAACCACAAAATGTATATGTTACAGTGAGGCTGTATAATCCCATATTGTTGTGCCATGCTTTCTCTAGTTCAGTTAATGTGGTGGGTAAATACTGCAATTACACTTAAGTGTTTCCAGCTGTGCCGGTGAAAGAAATTTTTCACCACCATTAAATCGAAACTCCACACAAAATGTTTGCAGTGTGAGAAAGTGGCTGTTTGAAGCTGGTGCCTCTACAGAACAAACTTTATTAAATCACTTATCTGTGCATGCAAACTTATCCCACATGTGAATATAACATTTCTAGTGAAAAAAATAGATTATTGTATATTAAAGTAAATACAAACAGCAGTTTAGACAGTAAAATTATTTTCTCCAGGTACAGCATTTTCAAAGGCTTGGTTTTATTTGATGTTTGAGATTGATTTCAGCTTTTGAAAGGGTGGTTTCGGTACCTTTTTGACTGATTAGATCTCTCCTGGGTCTGAAGTGAGAAAGGCTTTGCTGTGCTGTTGGTGATGTATTGCCTGGACAGTGCTGAGAAGAGGACTAATCAACCAAAAGACAGGCAAGTCACCTTCGTAGGATAACCATGGGTGTGCATTCTTTAATTTTAGTGCAGAAGTTGTCAGGAGTTGTTGGTGTGGTTGAGAAGTTGCTGGGGTTTTTTTTCAGTACAGAAATTCAGATTTAGGTTTTCTGTAACCAGCACTGTGAACACATCTGTTAAACTAAACCTCTAAACATCAGTGTCTTTCATCTTTTATAAATATCACATGAGTTGAAAACCATTTATATGAGGGCCAAAAAAACCTCTTTAATGACTAACACAGTTTCCACCTGAACAATAGAAGGGGACAGACACTCTTCCATCCACAACAGAGCAGGCTCTCCTGCAGGAGAACCTGAGCTGGAGAAACTCGTCCATTTAGTCAAAGAACTGATTTGCCAGCAGGGGAACACCATCATCAGGTGTGTTCCCAGAAAATTACGAGCTAAACGCTCTACAGCAACTTGTTTTAAAGTCTTCCTACCAGAAGAGCTTTATTCTGAAGATCGGGGTCCAGTTCTGGCTTTGCCTCTTCCTACGATGCGATGCGGATGTATGCAAATGTTGAAGTTTAAAATGCCTGGAGTGTCCAGCATCTGAGTGGGTGATCCTGACGGATTTTCCTACTGACTGAGAGACCGCCTGAATACCTGGACAGGTGACCCCCATCATCTTTAAAGGTAAAAAGCATTGCTGTCTGGCTGACGTCGACGGAGAGACGCCTGTCTTTCTGGTTCCCCATATTCCTTAAAGATAAGATTATTAATTAAGAACTAACTAATATCCTACTTTTTCTCCCTTTTCTTAAAACCTTTGCCTTGCCAACTCTAAGTTATTTGCCTGAAAGGCTGGGCATTCAAGACCTAAGCTTGACATTTGCTCTCTATTTTAAGTGCTGAATTGATGAACAATTAAGTTTGGATGCGATCTGGATTATTGATTCTTAAAACTTTTTATAGAAATTAAGTTGTCACGTTAAGTGTACTGTAGTGGCTTTGTTTGATTATGTAAATAAATGATCACATTTATTAATGGATCAACTCAAAACTCACTGAGAAAATCACCTTTTGTGTTTTGTCCATTCACTTTGCATGGAAGAAATATTTACCAAAAATCAGAGATCCTTGCTAATAATTTCCTTATCGCATTGCTATAAAAAGAGTAAGGTCAACCCTTACACAGTCAATAGACTCAAATAAATTATATGTTTATTGGTTTGTAACTGTTCAAAAATAAATAATATCCCTAGTCTGGTCATGAGATATCCCTCACTAGCTCTAYGAAAAACCATTGAACAGTTACTGCTCTTTTACAATTGATAAGTTTAATCCATCTTTAAAAAAAAGATTGTGTCTTTGTCTCTGAGCGTTTTGTGTTATAAAACATTTGTAGTTCACAAAAAAGGGGACACATCATACAAAATCCATTTTTTAGATATTAAATGTATTTTATTGTGTAGTTGAAGTCTACAAGAATGCAGAAAACCTGAATTTAGTCTCTACTGGTGCTGTGTAGATATCTCTATATTCTGTTTGGGTCAAATATTTCAACCTGTTCAGTTTTCTCTATTTTCTATTATGTTTTGTGAACCATTAAGTCAAAGTATTTGTGACAGAACCAACAAATAAGGTCTGGACTTACCAACTACAAGTTTGTCATTTTCATTTTCCTGTGGCTCTGGGTCAGACTCTAAATCCAACATATAAGGCTGGATGGACAAGTCTTAAGACAAAATTTTTTTATGTCCTTCAGGCTCTGAGACATAAAATAAAGTTTTTGAAAAAGTCTGTTAAAATTGAAAAAAAATCTGTGAAATTACCCAATACATCTGCATACCTGCATGCAAAATTACTGAAAATCYGWATGTTTTACAGAMARTCYACTSAACTTTACATTTATGAGGTTTAATAAGACAGCATCAAAACAGCTGCTTTGAGACACACCTTAGAATAGAGGTGAAAGAGGGACTTGTGGAGTTACAATAAGCAGGAATTCAGACCAATGTATTGCAATTCCACTTTAAATCGCCCCCTACTGAATGTTTTAAATGTGAAAAAGTAGGATTTTAAAAACGTTACGTCTACTTTAAATCAATTTCTCCTATTATTTATTGGCACTTTATACATACAGGAAGAAAGCCCAACTAAAAAGTCAAATAAGATAAGTGACATGCAGGTGTAACTGCAGAAGGAAAATAATGTAAATAATTTAGGCCTCTGAAATTCTGTTTTCATCAGTATTTTTAAAGTATGACAGGAAGTGCAGATCAGCTAAAACTGTCTAAGTCAAACAAAATGGCTTTGTATTTCCTGCCTTTTGCTTTGTGTTTTGTACAGCATTGTTCTGCAGTCAGCTCTTCACAAAAGCTTAAAAAAGAGATTTAGTCTGAACATACTGTATAAAATACACATAACCCAATAAAGATTAATTTTCTAGGTTTTTACAAAGAGCAACTAATAACTTATTTAGGAAATTAAGAGGTGATGTTYGCAGTTTCTTGTTATGTCACATGACTTGTCCTCCATTCTTATGGTATTGCTGCCACTGTGCATTGTTAAACTGACTTGTGAAAAGCAAGAATAGAAACACTTAAGGCAACATGCTTCAAAATACCCATTCCAATATTGTGATAATTACATCATAACCAGCGGCTGGTTGAGTGGCTTCCTGCCTCTTGGCGCCGACACAGCACAGTTTTCTTTTAATCTTTTGAGACGTAAGCTTTTGTTTATTGATCACGTTAAATGTAAGTTTTGCTTTTTGGATTAGGACAAACTCGTAGACAAAAATACAAATGTTGTTTTTCAGCTTTTAATAGTTTGAAATTAATAGTTTATTTTTGTCTCTGAATGAACACTTAAGCAGAATTGACCAATGATTTACCATAATTTTTTGTGAAAATTTTGAATTTAAAATGAAATGCATCCAAAACTATAACCGGCTTAAGCTGAATGAAACACCAATATCAACAAAAACCTGTATTCTATGATGCTTTAGGCCAATAGTGTCAAACTTATTTTTTGTAAGGGCCAAGTGAACATTATGTTTGCCCTCAAAGGGCCAGTAGTACATAAATTTGAGGACCAACATCCCTTATCTCATTATTAAAGCTGAGCACCGCTAACAATTAACTGAGCTCTATGTGGTACTTTTTGCATGGAAACAGTGATTTTAACATGTCCTCTTTTAAACAATAAAATAAATGTTTATGACTGACTGAGTGTGAAATAAATAATACATAAATTCTATAAAAATATATTTTTGAACAGTTTTGCTCATTGAGTTGTGGTGAGTAGCTGCCGTCTTGAAGTCTGAACTCTCACTTTCTGACAAGGAATTTCCACTGAGTTTAAATTCAAGACGTAAATTCTCACTTCCCAACTGGGCCACAACAAAAGTAGCCAGGGGAAATGCAATGAAATCAAAATTTTATTGGTATTGTTMTGGATTAATTATGTATATCTGTTCTACCTTGACACTGTCCAGTAATCATATCTCATGATAACTAGTTTCRGCTGTTTTACTTTATCGGCCCAGACTTCAAGACTCCAGCAATGCATGACCTCTTTTATTTTGATAAGGTGTTTCCGSGCTGACAGCCCTGTCATTGGTTAGATGGTTCACAGATGGCGAACTGTGATTGGTTGTAAGCATGTCACAGGATGTCATATTATCGGCTGCTCTGMGCTGACGAGCCAGCCACAACTTGACAGRCTTCTCTGATTGACTTCTGCTCTGTTGTTGCTCAAATTAAATCATTTGACGACCATACACGCAGACTTTCTGTGCATTTATTCCAACGTGTTTCTGAATTCTTGGTAAATCGTGCCACCACAGGTATTTTTTGACATCTATGGGATGCTGCCCTTTTGTGAGTAAAATAATCAACACGCATTTTGTGAGATGTAGTTTATATTCACTGCTGGCTTTAAAGCAGCATGTGCTTATTTTAAGACAATAATACATTTTTGAAGCTCTCGCTTCTGTCAAACTGCAGGCCGCCACAACATTTTATACAGCCTGCAATTTGACATGTGCTTTAGCAATTTTACAAATATGAAGAGGAACATCAATTAGGCTTCAACACATCAAACCTTCACACTGATGGGTGTACCACCGAAAATCATCTTTTAGCACTCTGCTTGCACAGTGTTTCTTAACCTCTCAGACATTTTCCACACACTGACGATATCACAGAATCAGGCCTTTTACTCATGGAGATATGTAAAGTTGCATTCATCAAACTATGTAGCACTAATCACATGAATAAAAGAAAGAACATATAAATTAATCATTACAATTAGTCTTTGCAGCCTTTTTACTAATGAGGACAGTGTCTCATGGCTTTAATCAAAGCACATTTTTAGTCATCTGCGCAGAACTCTCAGTGATAAGATGATTGCTGGCACCAATGTGGGTAATCAACTGGCAGGCTACACACCCGCTTTGATCAGCAAGATACAACATTACTGCCTTTGTTGCTTCCTGTATGATTCTAATTTTCATCAAACAGATCAGCTGTTTCTCGATGACAAGCAATCCATTTTTTTCTTTATTCCTTCCTCCTTCAATAGTAATATTTTTCTACTTTCCCTTGTTTATGTCAATGTTGTTGGTGTACATCATATTTTCCAGCAAATCTATACTAACGACTCTGATAAAAATCGGAAATGGAAATGATTGAAGTTCACAAAATCTAGCAAAAGTCAATGTTGTACTTTTTTTTACAAACTGTCTTTTAAATAGTTAGAAATACACAGAGGTTCACAAAATCTAATCACAGCTAGAGAAAGAGGCATTCTCTTGTTCTCAAGTAATTTCTCCCAAGATTTCTGTAAGTCTCACTCACGTGCACAAATAAAAAGAAAACAGCTGTGTCCTTTTTTTTTTCAAGAATCTTGTGTGTTACCGCAAGATTTAATTAACACTGAAGCATGCATAATTCAGTCATATTTGGTGAAATGTGCGCCACATTCCTCAATTTAAAAAGTTGCACGCTGATGTAAACTGATGCATGTCGAAGCAGGAAAGTGCTGAAACGTAGCGTACAGTGAAAAGTGGCATCACTAAGAAAAGTCCTGTTGAGCAGCACCCTGACGCCTCTTTCAGACAAGCTGTCATTTTTCTGATGGCGACTAAATGTGTTTGTTTCATGTCTGAATGCACTGCTTGGTTACTTTTAGGTAAAACCTACAATGGCATACTTAGTCATTTGGGCCTTGAAATATTTTCACTKCACTTTRAACRTGACAAGAACGAAGTGCAGGATGCACAATAATAAGACTTTTTAAGATGTGGGATAAGTTAGCAAATATCTGTGGTTTTGGGTGTATCAAAAAGAGGCTACATTGAATAAAAAAGGTTTCAACAATAAAAAGGGTAGCAAAATGCAAAATATGGGTATGGGCATCTATGAACACCCATTAACCTGAAAGGAAGAAGCAGGCAAAGATTTTAAATCTTTATTTCATCAGGCAAAAAAATTACGAACAATTTCTTATTTTCAATGTTAGTCTGAAAGGATAATGATAGAAAAGATAATTATAATAGATGGATGGATATTTTTCTTTTTAGTTACTATGTTTATTATTCTGTTTTGTTCTGTTCTTCTGTATTTCACCTGTCATACCCACAACACTCATTTGCCTAAGACTGTTATTCCCTGATTTCTCAGTCAGTGTCAGACATTTGTCCTTATGTCTCCCCATGCCTCCTTGTGCTACCTCTAGGTTTTTGTAACTTTTACTGCAATAACAGCTTTGGGGTTTATTTCAATAAAGTTTTAGCATCCCCCCTCCCCCGCCCCCCGAGTTTCCCATGCAAGCCTACATTTTTCAGGGGAAACCCACATGTTCATTTGATAATTCAACAATGAAATGGATGGAGTCCTGAAATCCAGAAGTCTAACAGCCATTGCCAACGTTTTAAACAAGCACAATCTTCCAGCATTCAGAATTTGTGTTAGGGAGAACTTTTAGCTAATTTTTCACACTAAATTTTTAGCGTAATACCTGTAAAATGTACTGAGCATGGCCATTTTTTTATCTGTACCTCCAATGATTGGTTTCAATAAAATTAATCCAGTGGCTCTTGAGATAATTTTATGTTAGACAGACAAATAAAAACACATCTATCCATCCATCCACTACACCCCCCCACACCCACCCCACCTCCCCTYATTCCTTTCAGGGTCATGGGGTTCGCTGGTGCCCATGTCCGGCAGTCACTGTGCAATAAGCAATAAACACCCAGACAAAGGCAATCACATTCCCTTTGTCTGGGGTTGACTTTGTCACAAGCCTGTCCTTCATGGTGATATAACCAGAAGCATGAAGACTGTTGTTGCAGATTATCCAAAGCTGAAATAAAAAGCACCCAATTTAGCAAGTTAAAAAACAGAATTAAGACACACATGAAAACACCTGCCAAAAATAACCAAAAGCATTTGGAAAATGATAGAGAACAAAGCAAAACACAGACACACGAACTCAAACCTAAACACTCACAGGATTGCACAAAATATAGTCTTTACCAAAATTAAGTCATAATTACGACAAATGAAAGAAGTAAAAATGAACCAAGCTAAAAGAATAGGAAACTCCAATCAGCACACATCTAATACAGCTCATGACATTTACAGCAAACATTGTTTTACAACACAAGCAAGTGTCTATTGCAGATGTGCATCATCATGGCAACACACAATCATTCAGCTGAACATGATCTCACAATAATGATCCTTGAGTACATTCATGTAAAAAATGTCCACTTTGTATTCTTCATTCCTTCTCTGCTCACTTTTTTTTATTTTATTGTTTTATAAAGTTTGACAAAAATACTTAAAGTTAGGCAAAAAGAAAAGCTTCTTACTTAGAAGAACAACAAACCCATTTAGCTGATAAAAAGCCTAAATTGAAGAACCTAAAAAAGAGAGAACATTTTGTTTAAAAATTAACACTCTTCTAAACAGCTCTCTTAGAAACAGCCACGTTGTTGATTATTGGTAGAGATACAATATTATTTGGCTTAAAATCCTTCATGTCATATGTTATTAAATTATTTATCTAGACTGTAAAAAATAATTTTATTCTCTCTTTACTTGAATGAAATGGGACATTTACCTCAATAGCCATTTTCTCATGCAACTGTATTGTAAATTTTAAACAAACTTTTAAAATGTCACAAAAATGAAGAAAAAAATATAAATTGAACATGTTTCCATCTGGTTTGGAGCTAATTAACCAGGCTACACGAGATGCAATTTCATCAGATGTTAACAAAACATTTAATTTGTGAATCAAAGGAATTTTATTTACAATTTTTGCCATTTCCAACAACCTTTTCAAAAGCAAGACAGTATGTTAAAAATGCTCATATAGTGAGTTAGTAGGAGAGGAACAGAAAGGGCGATAACTATTTCAGAACTGTGCTACTCTTTTTAACCTGTTGGGGCACCAGACCAAGTTATTGACAAATATATATTCGCCCGTCTTAATCAGACTCTTACATAACAAAGTTTTAATAAATATGTAATTCCAAACTACATATTTCCTCAGACGGTTTGCTCATCCATCTCAAGTCTCAAAGCTTCAGCGTAAAATCCAACTCAAACCTGGCTTCTTCCAGTTTGTGCTCAGCGTTCAGCTGTGTGTGCACTAGACATAACTAATGAGGATTCTGTCACAGAAGTCAAAATATTTCTTTCTGAGAAAAATATGTCATGTCTACTGGACAGAGTGGTGTTATGGTCACACATGCAGGTGTTGTTTCCTTCTCATCTGCTCAGGAGCGTAAAGGAGAAAGTCAGTTACATTAACACTGGTGTTAAAATTGACAATCCAAATTAATTTTTTGCAATATGACAACATCCACTTAAAATAAAATGCCTATTAAAAATAAAAAAAAAACATGTAACGAAATGTCACAGATTATAATTATTTCTCTATATATAATGAATAACAAAATATTAAAACAGACTGTCACGTCAGGATTATCTGCAGACAAGAACAGCTTATTGAAATCTAAAACAGCATTTGTCTCTAAGATTTTTTTTTTCCCAAAACAAAGTTCAGGTACTTAGGAGACATGACCAGTGGTGGTCAAGGGGTCACGTCAGGGGTCACAGCAGGTCATGCTCTCATTAAAAAACGTTGATGGAAACACAGCTAGTAACTATAAAAAGTAATACATAAAGTCACTGCATCACAGCCACTTCTCCTCCCCTCAGAAACCTTATTTCCTGAACCTTCTGGCAACATTTTATGGCCGTACTTGAGAGTTGATCTCGCCTATGCTTCTGTCTGTCTTCTGTTCTGTCTCCATATTTCATTTGTAATGTGTCACTCTCTTTCTCTCAATCCTGTCTTTTTCAGTCTACTCAGAATTTTATAGCAGTTGTAACAGCCACCTGACCTTTACTCTTAGTGATTACTTTATAATGAGACCACAACTCTGTCCGTCTCTATCTTTACTGCCTCCATTCCATCACTTCTCTGGATTGTAAACATGCTACTTGTTTGTTGCTGTGCTTATTTTTATTTACTTTTAAAGATTGTCTTCATATTTTCTTGAAGAGAACTAAGCAGCTGAGGAGGAAACAAAACAGTAATGCAGCATACAAAGCACAATGTGGCTGATTTAAATTTGGGTTCTGAAGAATAAAATAATAAGAAGTTCTGCCTTTCTTTAGGTATTGTAAACAAACCTGTTTAAATGTTACGATCTCCCTCCATGATTCAGTTACTCATTCGTTAAACTCTTTTTTGAAGATCTGTATAATGGCCAAACTCTTTCCCGACTGTTATTAAAAGCCAAAATTCTAAATATATTAATGAAAACATTAAATAAATTAACTATTAAATGCATGACATGAAGCCATGGCAATAGACCAGGAGAGATTTCTATCTTCATATGATGTGCACTGATGACATGGACTTTCTTCAGGATAAATAGATTTATAAACTAAAATTGACATGCAAATAAACCGGCTTTGCATGTTTGTGCACACATCATAAAGGGTTTTTCCCCAATCCTGCTCAACAGCTGGTATGGTAATGATAAATATAGCACCCATCCTTCAATAACATAATTATTCAGACCACCGGAGCCATGCTGAGATGGTGAGACTTGTGTCTTATTCTGTAGCTGGGAAGCATCTGAGACTGGAACATAAGAAGCTTAACTTCAGCAAGAATATTACATTTTATTTCTAAAGTAGCAAGTTTCGCTAATACTGGGGAGAAAAGTTTCCAAAAGTAAAGTCACAGATTATTATTATTTTTTATTATTATTTCAGAAAACAGTTCATGTTGCCTTAAGCAAGTATTTTATAGCTTTCTTTAAAATAGATGAAAGCTTATGTAGATTTGGGATCCCTTATGTATTTAGCAGAATAGTTCATGTATGAGATTACGTTAGAAAAATTCAAACTGCCGGTAGATTGAAAGTTACATATTAGTTTTATATTTTTTTCTCAATGAAGATCTCCTTGGTTCTCAACACAAAAGAGCCTATTACGTTTATCTGCTGTAGCAATATAATACAGCTAATTGTGGGTTTGACAGGGAAAAGTAATTATGTTTGAATTTCCTTGATAATATTATTGTTAGAAAGTGTTGAAAAAATGTTGCCTGACTATTATTTTTCATGCCCAGAACCACAGTCTGTGTGTGTTGCCCTGAGTCTAATAAGAACACAAAAACCTAACTTTTGCTGCTGGCTTAGTCGCTTAAGCCCAACGTGTTCAAACCAACAGCATATATTTAAAAAAGACAAAACTAACCACTGGGGGTGGTACCTTTTACATAAACATTAGAATGTAATCAAATCTGTGTTTATCAGGAGAGGGACACATTTAGTACACTTGTAGATTTTTTTTTTTATATTTAAATTAATAGATTTATAAACTAAAATACACATGCAAATAAACCGGCTTTGCATGTTTGTGCACATTTTGTATTTATATTTATAATATTTACATTGTTCATTTTTTCATGTACAGTGCCCTGAGACAACATAAGTTGTGACTTGGGGCTAAACTGAATTGAATTATAAACAAAGGAAAGATAAACAAAAGATGAAAAATAACCTACAAATAAGTATTGTTACACTTTTGAATAGTGCACATGAATAAAAGAAGTGTGAAAAAATTACAGTTGAATCCCACATCTTCACCATTAGTAATGTTCTACTAGTAAAACATTTCTTCTGGTCTCTGTAGTTTTTAATTTAAAAAACTGACACCATACATAGGCATATGTTCAGTAAATAGAGAAAACCATTACTTCCTTGTCATTAGTCTTCTTCAGTGACAGAGCTTGGTAATGTTTTCAACTGTTAAACACTGCCACCACCTGTTCAGGAGGATTATTACACCCCTAAATGTTATTTCACTGTGGAAGCAGGGTGGCCAATGGGGTGGCCAAAAATTCTGTCTACTGTGATCCCTGGCCACACCTGGCTTCAGCCCTGGTTCACAGGTTGGACTCCCGTGAACGCATGACAGACCTTGGCATTTCCACTTGCAGGAACAGGGTTCGGATCATGGAACCTCAGAGTTTACGTTGGTCTGGCATCAGTTTCCCAGGAGTTCAAATCACCCAGTTTGTTGGAGGTGATTTCCTCAGCTGGAGGAGAACATGCATCGTGTTCTCACTGATCAAGTTGAGACAGGTCAATCATTGCACTGTCTTAGCAGCAAAGACACTATCAAAATGAATGCATTTCACCTGCAGTATTTCTCAGATGAAGTAAAAATAAAAAAGGATTAAAATATCAATTTGATAAAACACATTTCAGTTGCTTTAAAAGGTAAATATGTTAGGCTGAAGAATCTGCAAATGTGACCTGCATCTGGAATGTCCATCAGGTAAGTCTCTTTCCATTTGATTTGGTTCTGTTCTATTCTGTGGAAGAACATTTCTTCTTAGAGCATTTTGGGAGAGCACACTTGAGAACCAATAGGACTCTGCTGAGACTCAATCAGAACTTCAGCACGGACTCAGAGCAAGATGAGGACTTGAATCAAAAACAGACAAGAGAAAAACAAACTGAGAGAAGACTGAGAGAGGAGCCAACTGCAAGTTAGAGTTTATTATTGTCAGAGTGGACATTTAATTACCCCTTAAAAAGAAATAAACCAGACACAGATGTAAATATTCAGTTTAAAACAGTTTTCTCTTTGCAAAGAGTGAGAAGTTTCTGAGGATGCTTAAAGACAGGTCTCAGCAGAAAGTTCTGACCATCCATCCATCCATCTATCCATTTTCTTCCGCCTATCCGGGGTCGGGTCGCGGGGGCAGCAGCYYCAGACCTCCCTCTCCCCAGCCATTTCTTCCAGCTCCTCCGGGGGAACTCCAAGGCGTTCCCAGGCCAGCCGAGAGACATAGTCCCTCCAGCGTGTCCTGGGTCTTCCTCGGGGCCTCCTCCCRGTGGGACGTGCYCGGAAYACCTCACCAGGGAGGCATCCTTACCAGATGCCCGAGCCACCTCAACTGGCTCCTCTTGACGTGGAGGAGCAGCGGCTCTACTCTGAGTCCCTCCMGGATGACCGAGCTTCTCACCCTATCTCTAAGGGAGAGCCCAGACACCCTGCGGAGGAAGCCAAGTTCTGACCATGGCTGGGAAAAGCTGTACAATTTATTACAAGCAGAGCACAGAGAGAAACATCTTGACCAATCACAGGGTTTTTTTCTTATCTGTTAGTGCAGCTCAAAGCTGCAGGGATGAAAATTATGGCAGCAAGAAAGACGTTTAATATAGTTGATTAATAAAATAGGATCAAATATAAAAAAATTGTAAAGTTTAAAAATATCTATCAATTATGACAAATATAACCGATCAACATTGTAAATTCTTTGCTGTATGCATAACAYATGTTTAACAGCAAAACACATGAATATATTAAAGTTAAGATTAAAGAGCATTTTCCGCCTTCAACTGTTGGAACAAAGAAGTTCCATGAGACATCACACATTTAAAATCATAATATGATGTATACATAACAATAAAGAATGAAGAATGACTGGCCTTTTCATCAGTTCTGTGGTTAGTTCCCCAGAAAGTTAGAGACACAGAATCAAATTCCAGATGCTGCTTTCCAAACTTCATAAGCAATTTGTCACCAATAACCCAGTAATAATATATTGGCCCTAGATATTTGAAAGTAAACTGGATGTGTTTTAAAATTGATAGGCTGAACCCCCATCGTGAGACATGTATGCTGTTTTAAGTTTTTTCATGATATTGTGCTGCTCTGCCAGAGTTCAACAGATCAGTCGGTGCACCTACGTGTTCCTTCCTGTTGCTCAGAGAACCATGATCGCTTATTAAATGCACCGATGAGCGCCAAACTCCAGACTTGAAAACTTCTCCAAGCAGCGTGTGTAAATCTTCCGACAGGTGCACACACAAACACAATCAACAAACGCCTAACGTGTCAGTCACACTGAGAGACAATTCGCCCCCCACCCCACCCCACAAACCCATTTGCCCACCCTCACCCCTCCGACAAACAAACCAAAAGGAAGAAATCAGAAGCGAGCAATCAAGCGGAGAGGATGTGTCTCCACGGGAGGGACAGCCAGAAAGAGACAAGAACAAGAGAAGGAGAGACAGAAACAAAATGAGACTGCAGAGAAAAAAAAAAAAAGATTAAGAAGTACAACGGCAGGGAGAGAAACAAAATCAGAMAGGGAAATATCTGCGCAAAGCAAACCTGCCTGAATGCTTAATGATGTTTGTGATGTTATTGATCCCTGTGTGGATTTTATTTTTCCAGAGAACACAGGCATATGGCTCTTCTATCACAGTTTTTGTGATATTTTTCAAAAGCTTTTACTTTTAAAATGTTTCCAGAAATGTAAAGATATGAAGTATGTTTAAAAAAGGTCAAACACAAAGACTTCAATGGTTACTGAAGGACATTTAGATAAAGTTAAATTATATGATGCAGCTAAACTTCATAGTCAATCAATAATATAGGGCAAATACTGATCAGTAAAAACATATTGGGGAGGAAAGATAACGTAGTCATATACAATTTTGATAAATGGTCTAAGTAAAGCAACTTTTAAAGTGGAGTAAACTTATAGTTTCCCTTTTTTAAAAAATTYTAGCCAGAGGTGTCCAATTCTGGTTCTCGAAGGCCACTATCCTGCATGTTTTACTTGTTTTTCTGCTCCAACACACCTGATTCAATGATTACCTCTTCGACTTCTGCAGAAGCCTGTTAATCACCCGTTCCTTCAAATTTGGTGTGTTGGAGCAGAGAAACCTCTAAACATGCAGGATAGTGGAACCCTGAGGACCAGGTCAGCCCTGCTTGATCAGTCACTAATCAAGCAACAAAGCTGAGAAGATGAGATGTAAAAGGGTAAGACAGACAACTTGTTAAAGTGTTGAAACAGTGCCATGTCCTTTTTTGACTGGGAATCTGATATAAAAGAGTAAAATACTTAAAGAAATATTTGTAAAGAAACTACGTCTCCAGCTTTTAGGCTGTGCAGACAGATTTGATCCAACTATCATTAATTATAGACCTGCATGGCTCTTTTAGAAGTAAACTAATGGGGCACGGTCATGAGCTGGTGTGTCTTAAACAAACATTCTGGGTAGATAAAGAGACTTAAGATGGAGGAGAATACCCTGTTCAGGAAATCAAGAAATCCACCACAAGTTCAACAAAATTATAATTAAATCTTCAWCGACCACTGCTCTCAACAGTGGCTTCAGTCACTGAAAACCTTTCATGTATGTAGCCCTTAAAATAACTCCAAAATAAAATATGCCTCTGAGGAGCATCTTTTAACAAATTAGTTTACTGCAGCGCAATAAAAAAATCATGTAAGAGAGATATGAAGTCAGATTACTTCTGAAAGCTCTTATCTTTGTTCTTATCAAAATGTTTGTTGGCACCACTTGTGAAACATCTTAATTACAAGCACAAATAATGAGCTTGTTTTTATCCACTCAATGAATCTCGGCCTGTAATAGCCTTAATTAACAAGCACACTCAACGTAGCAACGAAGGTAGACAAGAGGGCTGGGTAAGGGAACGGAGAGGTGAAAAGTTTAAAAACCATATCAAGAGCAAGGGACAAGAGACCAGAGGAGAAAGTGCTGAAGGGAGTCGGGAGGATGGGGGTGGGGGTGGGGGGGTGGAGACAAGAGGATAAAGAGAGATGTGACTGAAACCGGACAGAATCATAACAAAAGTTTGCGAAGGAAATGGAATGCATTTAAGTCATACACACACACACACACACACACACACACACACAAATGTGTTCACTGTATTGCAAAATATAGTATCTCATAATGGAGCTGTATTTATTTATTTTAAACGGCGATGTGTCACTCTCTGATAGCTTCATTGCTGTGTTATTATATTTTCTTGTTACATCAGTCACAAACAACAATCTGGGAAAATTAGATTTTATTGGCGTGATGGGTCGTTTACAGAAATCATTCACCGATGTCTATTTTTGGCTCTGTTTGTGATTTATCATCTCAGCTGAAGTCGTGCACATCGAAGACATCTGATAACTGAAAGCAAAGTGTCTGAGGAGATCAAAGCAATCGCACCAAATGGAACAAGGCACAGTGCTTTTTTTTGGCCTATCAAGCTCACAGAAAAGGGGGGTTTCCTGTTCATAGCTGGCATAAAGACTCCTTAAACGCTAAATTTAACAAGAACTTCTTCTCATTCATCTTTCAAACATCTGTGAAATTGCAGTGCTTGAAAAAATTTGTGTGCCCCTGGGTATAGAAATCACAGGAAGTTAAACAACTGAGAGGTGGACCGGATTGTAAGTCTGCCTGGGTTTGATCATGTAGAAAATGTGGAAAATTAGATAAAGAACTTGAAAGCAGAGAAGCTCTACAGTATGTGATATTAAACAAAGCTAGAGTACAGTACATTTAAGTGGTGCAAAATTATACAGATAAATACTGTATGTTCATGAACTGAAATTAAGAGAAGAGAAAGTATTGGAGGTAAAGTAAAAAAAAAACAAACCACAAATCATGATCAAGGACTGCTCTAAAAATAATGTTGACTTCTTTAGTCCTGACTGCCACTGTCCACAGTGCACTAATCACTTACATATGCACAAGGAACCTGTCTGCCCACAGAAGACCTTGAGGACCACAGAAAAAAAAATCTGCAGAAAATGTCTCAGATGTCTCCTAGCAACAGAGAGGTAATTGTACAAGATAATACGAATGTAGATGGGTCACTGCAATACAAGGACACGTGAGAGAGAGAAGAAAACTGAGTGAGAAAATCCATTCGGTGTAATAACGGACTCATTTGGACAGAATTTTACTTCATCAGSGTGGCAGATAGAAGTTAAAAACTGCATTAAAAACTGACCAGTTAACCAGACATTTCAAACATGTTGAGGAAAGACATTTATTTTAGCCCTGCGCTGACAAGAGCCTTGTAGCGTTTCTTTTTTTAAACCTCTGGAATGTGCGACATAACTTGGGAAGCCACAGAACAGGAGGTAGCAGTGCATGAAGCACAGTGGTCGACTGATGGATGAGGGCAAAAGCAGAATAWAAATTCACTTGGGCTGATGAGCAGAGAGTAGACACCTGGGCAAAATGAAAACAGCRAACAGGTGTGAGTGGGAGGGGCACAGCTAAGGAGAAGAGGCAGACAGTGGAGAAGATCTGACTGTGGGACAGAGGCTGATGGCACCAAGTGGATTTTATTTTATTTTGTTATTATTCCTTTATTTAACCAGGTAAAACCCCATTGAGATCGAGATCTCATTTGCAAGAGGGACATGGGCTGAATATGAAACACACAACCTGGTTACACAAAAATAATACAAATTAAAACCCATACACAAGTTAAAAACACATTTCAAAATAGTTTAAAAGCAATGACACCGATGAATAGAATCACATTGTTTGTTTTGTTCAAAACCCCTCGAAATAATTCTAATGAAATCGGACATCTTGAGTTCAGATTGGAGCTGATTCCATGAAATAGGAGCCATAACACTGAATGTTTGCTACCTTTTTTCTGTGCGAACACATGGAACATGCAAAAGAAAGATATTGTTAGAGCGTAAGGAATGGGCAATGATAACACATTTTAGGAGAGAGTTTAAATGTCAGAGCCAAGCCGGTTTTATAAAACAGAAGCATCAAGTGGCTGCATCTCCACACGCTTAAAGGAGGCCATTCAGCTTTTGCATACAACTCACAATGATGTGCAAGACGTCTGCAGCCTGTTACAAACCTTAAAGCACAATGACATACAGTATTCAGGGACTGAAGGCATTTGGTTGAAGCATTCATATATAAAACATCTCCACAATCTAGGAGTGGTAAGAAGGTTGCTGATACAAATTTTCTTCTAGCTTTGAGAGAAAAACAGCATCCATTACGATAATAAAACCCAATCTTCATTCTCAGGGTTGGTAACAAGTTTCCTATGTGCTTTATAAAAGAAAGTTGTTTATCTAAAATAAAATCAAGGTGTTTATAACTAGTGTCAAACTCTATTTGTGCACCTAGAGCACCTAGGATGAACTTTAAGTGTATAAAGAAGCAGCAGCAGCTAGCTGTAGCACTTCTGTTGCAGGAATATTAAATTTCTGCTGTGAAAACTACATAAAGTAAAACTGATGGCTGTGCAGAGATTTTGTAAAAGACTGTTGACCACTGTAAATATTTGAGACTGGAGTTCTTTCAAGATGACAGCAATCTACTTTAGATCGAGCCCTACTCAGAATAGCCATTAGCTCATGAGTCCTGGTTAAAATAAAACAATATTTCTCCAAACTGAGGCATTTCAAAGAACTATATTTTAGAAAGCTGGAGAGAAGATARAAGAAAAAACATAATGAAACAAATCGAAACGAAACGGCCTTTTATTGTCCCGGCGGGGAAATTCAGGTGTAGTAGCAGCAGCAGATACATACATCAATCCACAGAAACTGTTTTGCTATGTGACATTATCAACTGTAACAATAATAATAGAATTAAAGAACAATAAAAACAAACATAGATCAAAATTAATTACATCCACATAATTAACAATTATTACATCCACATGGACGCAGTTAGATAAATGACGTGCAAAGTTGGGTCAAAAATACATTTACCAGGAACTGATTCAGCCTTACTGGAAGATATCATAAATAGTGAAACACGCAGAGCATTTATTTATAAACAGATATAATTTTCTGATCCATGATGATGACTGGCTCATCAGCCGTTTTGAGGAAAAATCTTTTTTTCAGTTTGGCACTGCGGCGCTCTGGAGCGTGAAACAGCGAGGATCCGGTGCGCATGCACGTGCACGTGCAGCAGCATTGACTGAACTGGGGTTCCACAGGAGCTTTCCAGAGGAAGCTGGCAGACTGATCGGGACTGTGCCAGTCCAGTCCGCCCAAAGCAGAATCATAACCAATGGAACGGTCTCATCCATCTGATTCTAACTCTGTAACGTTATGTGACATCATGAAAACTCTCCACTGAGGCGCATAGACTCGTTCTTCATATCAGCTATGAAATAAACAAAGATCTACGTTCTACCAAACATTCAAGTTCCTCTGTTCCTCTCTAATTATGGTAATAAACTCGTGCGTAAAGTTAATATTCCCAGGCTCAGAATGAATGCATGCGCCAGCTGTGCACCACAGCAGCTTTATGCACGCATGCATGCACGCGCGCAAACAAACACACACACAATTCCGTGTTTTTTGCGTGACAAACATATTTTACTCTTATTCTTACTTAGGATTTTTTTCTCTCACATTATATTTAATTCATAATTTTCCTGACTTTAGAAATCATTTCTGATCGCGCAGGGATCACTCAAACGTGTCCTTCACACATGCAGGAAGTAATTTGCATCTGTTTAACATATGTTAATGAAGGCGTGTCGGGGAGGTGTCTTACCTGCACTCAGTTCCACATTAATTGTGATGTACAAAACAAATGTGCGTGGATTACGGCGTACGCACGGTYTGATACATGTGGATTTTTTTGTGCGTACGCCATTGAATGGATTTGACTGCACGCCACGTTTCAGTAAGAAATCCACRCAAGTCTTTATACATGAGGCCCTTGGAGAGTTGAAAGGGACAAGTGATAAAGATAAAAAGATAAGGAAAATATGAATAAATGGTTTTATAATATGAATTCAGATAATATATTGAAATTGAGCTTGAGGGCAGTTTGACTAATTTTATTCTGTTCTTATTGTCAAAAGTATTTTGAAAAGATTTATTTATTTATTTATTTATTTATTTTTATTTTTTGTGGGAATATAACCGT
>NW_013952431.1:2685645-2694897 GCF_001266775.1 Austrofundulus limnaeus | reverse complement strand
ACATTGGTGAATGCTACAAATTCTCCCAAATCACTCATACGCACAATTTAAGAACAAATCTGTGCGTACGAACGGTTCTTGCATAAGGTCCATTGTCCTTAAAAAATGTTTTCTCAAAATGATGTCATGTTGTCTAAAGAAGCATTTTTAAATGAGTTTGGTGTAAATGTGTGTTTCTTGTTACATCCAGTTTTGTAGTTCAGAGATCTTTCCATGACACATGAAGATGATTTATAACAGCTTGACTCACTTTAAATGTCCTAATTTCTCCATCTCTCTGTCTCAATCTTTTCCCACTTATCCGTTGTTGGGTCGCGGAGGCAACAGGTCCAGGAGAGAAACCCAGACATCCCTCTCCCTGGCGAGCTCATCCTGGGGGACCCTGAGGCATTCCCAGGCCAGAGAGGATACATAATCCCTCCAGCGAGTCCTGGGTCTTCCCTGGGGCCTCCTCCCAGTGGGACGTGCCACCTCTAAAGGGAGGCATCCTAGCCAGATACCCGAACCACCTCAACTGACTCCTTTCGATGTGGAGGAGCAGCGGCTCTACTCCGAGCTCCCCACGGATGACAGAGCTCCTCACCCTATTTCTAAGGCTGAACCCGGCCACCCTACGTAGGACGCTCATTCTGGCCACTTGTATCCGGGATCTCGTTTTTTCAGTCATAATCCATGCCTTATGACCATAGATGAGGGTTGGAATGAAGACAGACCAGCAAATCAAGAGTTTCCTTTCGGCTGAGATCTTTCTTCACCACAACTGACCAAAGCAACGCCATCATTACTGGGGATGAGACCCCAATCCGTCGATCCATCTCCYGCTCCATCTTACCATCACTCGTGAACAAGATATCCAGATACTACTTAAACTCCTCCACTTGAGGCAGAGACTCTCCCTCGACCCGGAGGGGGCATTCCACCCTTTTCTGGTCACGAACCATGGCCTCAGGCTTAGAGGAACTGACTTTCATCCCAGACGCTTCACACTCGGCTGCAAACTGCCCCAGTGCATGCTGAAGGTCTGGGAMTGAAGACGCAAACAGAACCACATCGTCTGCATACAGCAGAGATGAGACCCTGTGGTTCCTAAACCAGACACCCTCCTCATCCTGTTCATAAACACTACAATTTGTAATTTGGGTCCTAATTTCTGATTTTGTATTTTTAAGTTTAACTGTGACTTTGAAATAATCCCTTTTTGTTCTAAAATAAAAATAAATAAATAAATAAAATTTTAAGACATCTTACATAATGTGACATAAAATATAATGTCATCATAACATATTGACAAAAAATGACATGGAAATACAATTCTAACTGTCCTCTCCCAGCTTCCATAGATGGAAAAAAACCTTGATTTTTCCACTTCCTACAGCAGTTTGATTTATTTTTGAGTTTAATTTCTATTTTGTCATCAAGCTAAAATATATATTTCGATGTTTGAAAGAAAGAAATACTGTATATCAGTAGTTACAGTCAATTTCTAAATCAGTCAGCCACCAAACATTTAGCAAGTCAGTCAGTAGGTCAAAATGTACAATATGATGGCAAATTCACTTCTAATTAAATAATTAAGGCATTCATTAAGTAAATGTCTAATCGACAATGAAAGTCTTTTCATATTAAGATTATTTGTCTGCCTGACAACAGATAATCAAAGCAGAATGATGATGTAATTAACCATAGAAAGCCAGCTGAAATATTGTTGTGAGGATTATTTGAGGTCTCTTTACAATTATTTTGCTCAAAGCGGGGAATACTAAAAAGCACAAACTCCCTTCATTCACTCTGCTAGAACTGCTAACGTGCAGATTATTCATGCTTATTTCAGAGTCAAGGATAAAACTGAATAATAAGTGCACTCAGTCAAACCATTGTAATTTTCTGCCAGTATAGCTGCTCTTTGGGGTGCCTTTTATAATTTGTTAATATTCTAAATCATTCCAACTGATAAAAATGATAAAAAGGACTATGAAAGAAGCATTTAATTTTGCTTAAAAGTGAGTATTTTTAAGAAACATGGACATTTTAGTCATGTGTTACATTCCGGGTAATGTTAACCAGACATTTAAAAAAACATTGCAAAAATACAGAGTTTAACAAAAGAACAAAGACAAAATTGAAATACACCCCCTCCAAAAAATTAAAAAAAATTGAAAACAAGGACATTACCTGTTTACAAATTTGCCCCCTTTAAAACAGTTGTGATAAATTTAGTATAAAAAACTTAAAGTTTAAATGTGAATAGAACATTTATCAAACCCATGGTAGTTTTATTCCCTAAGACATTTGCTTGCAGCAGTGTGGGAGCCAAGATGTTAAATTTGGCCAACAGCCATTACCAAATTATACCTAACATTTTTAACAGAATTAAGTTAAGAAACTGCTTTATTATTATTATTTTAGTATGCATTCAGAAGTCCTTAAAAAAACTACTGGCTGAATTTGAATATCTTATATCATCCAAAACCATAGTTTTAGGTTGTGTTTTTGTTTGGTTATGTCTTGACACAGTATTAAAAATAATTTATTTTTACTTTTCTTTATTTATTTTATATTTTCATATTTATAATGCTAGTTATTTGTCCTTATATTTTTAATTTTCATTTATTGTTCCCTGGTAATTTTTTTGTTTTGTTGTATTATTTTATGTAATTTTTTTCAGTGTCATTTTTACCCCCTCAAACAAGAATATATTCAATTAAGGAATGTTTCCCCATTGCTTATTTTAAAATTATGTGCAAGAAACTTGACCAAAGAATTGTTTTACTTAAAACACATCAGATCTAATTTGAAAGAAATTCTGTAAGGTATTTTAATATCATAAAATGTTTGTCATGATGCAAGAGCTGCTTAATTGTTACTGAGAACACGATTTAGATCTTTATCCACTGTTTTCAAACAGTACCTCCTAAAAAGGCTATAGAGAACTGATCCTGGAATCCCAGTTACAGTAATTGAAAAAAAAATAAAAAAATAAAAATAAAAATAAAGATTTAGTAATCCAAAGGGATTGGTCTGTTGTCTTGCMAGTTTGACAGTAAGTTACATTAAACAAAGAGTTTTAAAAAGTCCTTTATTGGCATATGTTACATTAAACAGTAAATTGCATTAAACAGGGTCAGTCTGCAAAATAAATAGGTAGAAATGCATACTTTGCATGTGACTCATCAGAAACATTAAGAAAAATATGCTTCTTACTGATGGATGCTTGAAGCTATTTGTTTTTTAAATTATAAATCTAAATCATTATCAGGTATGATAGCTTTCAGAGACAATGGTTAAAAACATAAAACAAGCCAAATGGCAAGAGAAAAGGCAGCTAGAATGAATGAGAAACAGACAAAATGCACAAGCAATCAAAGTGTTTGTTCTCCATCTTTAAGCCTAAAACACTACCACTTAGACTAGTCTGTATTTGGTTGAAAGATAAAAACATTCACTCCTTAAAGGGAAAAAGACTAACACCAAAACAAAAGGTCAGACATTGTTCAATGGTTGTGATGCCTGTGAGCCATGATTACAAATACAGATGTTATTGCTTGTTCTTTCACTGCTTACATAAAACACCAAATGAAAAAAAAAATCTCAGAGTAGATCTGGAGTGGGTAATTTGTTAAACCCGATGGGGTTTTGAGGCTGGGTGGAATGAACTGCAATAGAGAAACTGAGCTTTGTTAAAAAAACAACTTCTTCCAGTGTTTTCTAATAGTCGCCTAAGGGGTCCTTCAGCTATAAAGCCCTGCTCCTATAGATACGTTGACTCCTCCTCCTGCAGCCTCGCGCAGTTCTCTGGATCAGACTAAATAATGTTAAGTCCCTTTTATTCTGCGTTTAGTGAATTGCTGTGCCTTCAGCTGTGTGCAGCAAGCCTCAAAGGTTTGCATTACTCAATTCAGAATAACAAGGATAACTTGGGAAATTGTGTTAGACCAGAACCACAGGTAACACAGCCCAGCAGTCTATTGAATTATTTGTAGATCATCACCGTATGGAGCTTCTGTGCTTACATGATGACAGAATCGTGACCTTCTATCCTGTAAAGCCATGTTCTCATAATGGCTATTTATCTTTAAGAGTGGTTTAAATGTGAAAGCCTGGGCTTTTGATGGAGGATCAAAGTGACTGAGGACATTAATTTCCAACAAATATCTTTCTAAGTATCTTTCAGTGCATGTCTGGACAGTCTTTTTTGCACTTGCAGTCTTTCAGACGTCTAATGGTTACAGTATTTTAGGGCAATGTTTTTTTTCTACTCATATCAAATAAGGATACAAAGCCCATTTGTGTCCGCTGATAAAAATAATATTGATTGCCAATGCATTACTATCTCTTGGCTATAAGATATCACACTGCCACAAGATAACTTTGAGCAGCTGAATGAAGTTAATTCATTTACATTTATTTACTCAGGCAAATCCCATCCAAATCACAGATCTCTTTTGCAAGGGAGGCCTGTGCCTGACGGCAACCTAATGTGCATGATTTTTGGTCAGTGAGAGGAAGCCGGAGTACCTGAAGATAACCCATACAAGCATGAGGACAACTAACAAAATCGACACAGAAAGACCCCAGGTCCAGACCGAGGGTCAAACCCAAAACCTTGCTGTGAGGCATCAGTGCAAATCTACGGAGCCCGCCAAAGGTCAGTGGGAGAAAAAAATAAGCAGCTGCTGGAAATCCGTGTGCACGGATTACTAAACTGTGAACATAGATTACTAAACCGTGAGCAAAGATTACTAAACCATGAGCAYGGATTACTAAATTATGCACACAGATTACTAAAATGTGCACATGGATTACTAACCTGTGCTCTCAGTTTCTGCAATCTGTGCGCACGGATTATTAAACTGCACACTCGGTTTTGGCAATTCGTGTGCCAAAACCGAGCACACGGTTTAGTAATCTGTGCGCACAGATTTCAAGCGGCTGTTTTTTTTTTTGTTTTTTTGTTTTTTTGTTTTTCACCTACTGACCCATGACGGGCTCTGTACAAACCACTTAACTGTCATGCTAATGTTTACAGTGTCTTTTGTGAGAGATACAGACCTTTTTAGAGTCAGATTATACAGTATATGAGTAAGTGTTTTTGTGTTTAACTGTTCAAAGGTACCAATATATAAATGGTTCAATTTTCACATTTCTTGTATTTACAAGATGGCGGCATGGTGGCTCAGTTGGTAGAGCTGATGCCTCTCAGCAAGAAGGTTGCCATTTCAAATCCCGGCCCGGGGATCTTTCTGGGTAGAGTTTGCATTTTCTCTCCATGCATGCGAGGGCCTTCTCTGGGTACTCCAGCTTCCTCCCACAGACCAGAAACATGACTATTAGGTTAATTGATAACTCTAAATTGTCCCTAGGTGTGAGTGAGAGAGTGAATGGTTGTTTGTCTCGTTTGTCTCTATGTGTGGTCCTGTGATGGACTTGCGACCTGTCCAGGGTGTACCCCGCCCCTCACACTGTGACTGCTGGATATGGGCACCAGTGACCCACGCGACCCTGAAAGGAAGAAGCGTGTACAGAAAATGAATGGATGGATGTATTGACAAGATGACATTGAACGTATGTTGTATTGAACATACATATTGAGGTGTGTGTTGGGAAATATTTTTCTGTTTTCCTGAACGTAACATAATTCCAACACCTATTGCAGCAAAGGCCCAGTTTGCAAAATTAGTTCATTTTCAGCATTGAGCTTAAAAGAAATTAATAAATAAAAAACACTTTCTGTACAGACAACTAAAGTGGTGACCTGTGTCTTTCAGCTGCAATGTATAAAACACCAGTGACTGAAGTACTGCATGTTACTGAAAATTCATTCCTGTATTAAATTAAAGTGAAATTCATTCAAACTCATCCATGTTAACAATCAACAGTCTCTGCATAGAAATGACTGCAATAATTATCTTGCGCCCACGCATTATTATATTTTATCCAATGTCACCAGATGGGGCTTCAAACAGGAATAGTGCCAAAGTATTTAAGAATAAGACACAAGCTAGACTTTCAAATGAAAATTATTAAGTGTGAAGGAATGCTTGGTCGCACATTTGTTGCATGTGCTGACCCCTTAATAAAACAGTGAGCTGCTCAGAATGAACCACACCTCTCTTCTATTGACAGCTA
Source organism: Austrofundulus limnaeus (assembly GCF_001266775.1). Classification (NCBI taxonomy): domain Eukaryota; kingdom Metazoa; phylum Chordata; class Actinopteri; order Cyprinodontiformes; family Rivulidae; genus Austrofundulus; species Austrofundulus limnaeus. The sequence continues at coordinate 2,688,771 of NW_013952431.1, read as the reverse complement.
AGTATAGACACTCACACTGCCCCCCCCCCACATACACACACACAACCCTACACAGGAATAAGCAGCTTCAGAAAATGAGTGAGATTTATAGCTTTAATCAGAGATTAGAGATCAGCCTAATTTGCTTAATAACAACACATACAGACTGTGTTAGCTWTCACTTGAACAATCCCATTCAACATCAGTTTTTCATCACAACTTATTATTCCTCTTATACCAGGCCTTGACCATTAAAGTAATGCAATTTAATTTTCTCACATATTAATCATAGATTAGATTCAATATGTCTTTGAAATATGGTGATTCTAATAGAAAGTTACAGGCTGCTGCAGCGTATAGGAGTTAGGTTGGAGCGGTGTCATTATCCCCATAGTGGCCACTCTCTTGGTTAGGTACAGTGTTCATTAAAGTGAAACAAGATACATTAATCTCTTGTTTTAATAATGAAACACAAGGTCTGTAATTTTCTATACCTGAGGTATTTCTTATTGAATCACGAAGTGAGGAACATAATGTACACACGTTGTATGCGACTGATTCAAACGCCCTTTTCCATCTTGCTGTTTTTACTACCTCCTGCACACTGTGGATTGCAGTCTTTGAGAAGTTTCCTGTGTCATTTTATGCTGAGTTTTTTATTGTTTTGTTTTTCTAACCCTGATGCAATGATTCCATGGTATAGATAATAGTATTTTCCTTGAAGGACTGCATTTCACCCTCTGAATTGATAGCAAAGTTTTAAAGCAAGTGCACTGTCGGTTAGAGTTCAGTGTTAAAGCTTCTGCATGCTCCATCCAAACCTACCAAATCTGCTCCCATTGTCGCAGCTGCATGACGAAAATCATGTAATTATGTTCTCAGCTTGGAGTCTTTCACCACTTCTTGTCACAAACCCCACATCTTAAGAAATTATTGTGTGATTGGTCAGAGGTTTGTGGGCGTGTTTGTTAATGCTGAAAGCACTCGGATGCTGTATTTTGCCTCAGCTACTCACTTCTAAAAGCCAGCTGTTGTACCCGGAAACAGACATTTGTTAAAGTAGTCAATTGTCTTAAACTCGTTGATAGAGCAAAGACATTTTGCATGAAGGACTATTGATAAATTTGTGCCTAATGTAATGACACATATCGAAGTGGAAACTTTATATTTATTTTTAATTTATTTTTTGGAGTGCAGATTCTATGAGAAGAAAGTCCATGCAGTAATGTTTATAGCAGTGGGAGGTATTTCCCAGCTATGAAAGGCGTGTACATAAAATAACTATCGAGCAACCACATGACCACACTTCCACTGTTCGGATGGAGCGTGCTGGGCCCCTTTAGTGATRACTCTAAGCAACTGTCAGAGTCTCACAATCACATCGAGTCATCAGCTGAAAACAGTTCAGCTGCAAACCTAAATTATAACCGATTCAGAATTAGACTTGAAATATTTTTTGCACATGCAAGGTTTGCCACATCCTCACAGCGCTGGACCACTCAGGATTTTAGATCACCAGCATAACTCCATCATTAACGAGTCACGCCCTCTGGAAATGAGTAGGCTGTCAAAAACATGGAAGTTGTACAAGCTTAAATGTAAAAAATAAAAATAAAAAACATGTTTGATTGTGTTGTTTTAGTGCAAGGTTTGTAACTAAATGGACCGTGGGCAGTTGTTCTTTCTAAAATCACAAATTAATCCCAGTATTTTAACCACAATATTAGCTAAAAAGGATGATTTCACATTGACTCTAAAAATATTTTACATTAATAAAGGTTTATCTTAATCAGTCCCCCCCCAAAAAAAAATGGAGTTTGAAATCACATACCATCATGCCCACTTTGAGAATTTGCATAGGTGAAGTGCTTTTTATAATCAATAGATATTTATTTTTCTTATCTCACCATCTTACCACAATCTCCTCTCGTACCATCTGCCTCTGTCTCACCACCTGCCACAGTTGCTTTCACCTAAAAGTCTTTCTCTATCTCCACCTGCCTCTCTCCACCTTGATGTCTGCTTATGCTCCTCGCACCCTTCCCTGCATGTCTGTCTGCGTCTCGAGTCTGCGTCCTATTCCTCTGCTCTCCTTTCCACCCTCCCTCCATCTGTCCTGCTGCTCTATGGTGAAATGAACTGATGTGTCAGCTGGGTTGATCATCCCTCCAGCTGCTGTCTGCCAACTGAAACTCCCTTTCCCTCATGTGTCGCCGTCTTTCTTTGTCCCATCCCCACCTCACCGCCTCTGCTTGTCACTCTCACCGCCCCTCTGGTCTCTGCCATCTTTTCACTCCGTCACGTCCACTCGTCTCTGTTTCTTTCATTGCATCCATCCCGTGTCTGCTCTCACCGTCTCTTTTAGTTCCCCCTGAGACAGGCCTGTCAGGAAGATTCAGCCAGTTGTCCACAAGCAGTTTGATGCCGCTCTGTCTGCATGTGTGCATGCTACCTTGAGTGCACATTTGCAACTAAATGTGTGTTTTGATCTGGCAAAAAAAGGAGGGAAAAGGTGTGTTTGTGTTCCTAACAAACAAACAAACCAGGTTTGGCGACAAGGCCTTGCTTTTTGATTGTATAGCTTGGAAAGGATAAATGTAAGACAAAAAAAAAAAACTTTCATGTTTCTGTCCAAGTGAGGATGAGCAGACAAAGCAAAAAWAAAAAATAAAAATGAAATTTAATCTCTGGACAGAGTGGACGGAGGGTGGGGAAATGTGAAGACTGAGAAGAGTGGCTGTAAACAGATTTACATCTTCATGCAAGGATGGGAGATGGACATATAAAGAAGGAATCTGAAAGATGGAAAGAAGTGGATGAAAATAACCAGGTTTAATTTCTGCAGGGTAATGCATGAAAATCAATTGCAATGCTCCTCATATGTGCTGTATTCCCCACCAGTTGTTCAAAATAACTGGTCAATCTCATTTAACAGAAAGGCAGACTAGAATTTAAACTACTGATTCAGAAACCACTGGTTGAAGTTTTTTTTATAAAATACGTTTCACATGATAGATCCAAGTAAAATAATAAAACACTATAAAAAATGTGATAATTTACATCATCTTGCAGTGATAATCTTGTTATGATAATCTTGTTATTAGTCCATTGTTAAATTCCCTTAGAAAACTTTTATTGGTTAATGGT
>NW_013952431.1:2678978-2684300 GCF_001266775.1 Austrofundulus limnaeus | reverse complement strand
GAGGGTTACTTCCAAAATTGAAGTCCAACCATTTTTTTAAGAACTGTATCTTAAAAAAGTGTTATAAATAGGATAGTCTACTTTCCTATAAGTTATTTTTTAAGTCCAAAAAAGACTGGAGTGAGAAGTAGTTAGTATTATGAGCTCAGCAGACACTCAGCTTCACCAGTTGTTTGCTAATTGTTGCTGTCGATAACCTGCAGGAATCACAGGGGTGGTGTGCTCTGTGATGCTGAAGCCTGGCTTGGAGACACAGCCCAGAGGAGAAGCTGCACCTAAAAGGCAATTCTAGGCCCAACCCACCGTTTTTGCTCTCCTGCATGACCGCCTCAGGACAGTACAAGATGTCTCAAACATGCATGAATGAGTCAAAGCAATACATTGGGCATGTTTTTGACCAAAGGATAACTTAATAACATAAGAAGCTCAAAAAAGTTGTTTTTACATGATAGTGCCCAATCAAGAAAAAAAAGGCTAAAATCTGCAAACTATAAGCCAAAGGAAACTGAAATTAGAACAAAGTATTTAAAAAGCAGAACTATGACAAAAGGTAAAAATACAGTAAAGATTTAGAAGCATTTTAAAGGGTTTAAGGATGCTCCCTTTATTTTTTAATAAGATTTAAAAATGGCAGAAAAAGCTAAATATCTCAAAAAGTATAAATTGCTGAATTATCAAACGCCATAGCTGTAATGTCATGAAGGAGCTGGGCATTTTGATATATAAATTGCTGAAATAACACAGAAATTGCAGAATGGGATACGTACCAAAAAATGTACAGAAGAAAAAAGTATCTCAATTGTGTTTTAACAGCATTATGCACTTTTATACTAGTGTAATATCAAATAGAAAACAAAACAATAAGATGGATTATTGTTTACAGTTTTTGAGAAGTTTATTGTTGTCCTCTTTGGTTTTTGATGTAGGAAGTGTCATTAACAGAATGGCTCATCGGCCCACTTACTTCACATTGAATGATGACCCTGCTAACCATGAAGAACCTGGATGGTCTTTAAACAATCTAGATAAATCTTCAAGACTCACATTAAATATGCAATGGACACCCCACTATGCATGATCATTTTGAGCATGTACAACACCTCTAAACCTTTTGAAAGCTCTGTTCCTTTGCTTTATATTATGATATTAATTATAAGCAAAGAGAGAGAGAGAAGAAAATGCTTGTTGTTGCCTCTGCATGTGGAAGTTTGACACAAAGTAAAAATCTCCTCATCACCAAAAAGAAGGTACACAACTGCAATGCAGTGTTTAAATATATATAAATATGTTACTCAGAACAGACGATAATGAAGAGAATTGTTTTAACTGAGCTAAGGTTGTTTGGGAGGAAAACAGGATGTGAGTCACCGATCACAAGACAGAGGAAGCCATGAACTCTGTGTGAAGATAGGTGGTCTCTAGAAGGTGTGCGTCAGAGACTGCTTGATGCAAAGGACAGTGAGGAAGAGAGAGACCAAGAAAAGGGGTTTGAAAAAAGAGAAACTGAGAATAGTTCAATGATTTATTGGCCACCCAGAAGAAATAGCAGCAACACAACAGAAATGTTTACAATTGGATTATTGCAGATCTTTGGAGATGTAAATGAGCTACCACCTCCAAACAGCTGTGGACTTGGTTTATATTTTAACTTCCATATTAGAAAATTTCATGGGAACATAAAAGTCTACACAAAGTCACTCCTGAGGTCTGTCTTTCTGCAGCGAGGAGGCGTTTTTTTTTACAGGACCGAGCTTAGTCACTAAGCTGGATTTAACCTGGGATCAGTACTGAGTGTTGGTCTGGTCTCAAAAGTTTTTTTACTTTTAAAATAAAATGTTAGTCATTATCTTGACAGCAAAATGACTGAGAATCTGGAAATGTTTTGACAGCTCCAAGTGTATACAGTAAAGGTAATTTCCTAAAGTTTATATTACACCTTTTACGATACTAGAAACCCACTCATATGCTGATGTGAACAGCATTTTCCAATTTTATGACTGTGACACAATGTCCAGTGATGTTTTGTAAGCTAACATGCTAGAATCTAACTAATCAACCACTAACTCAGTTAAGGTCTGAAGGCTCTGCTGATAAAATATTCTGCTCCCAGGTGTCAGATAACTGGGGGTTTGGTTAAGCTTGCTGCCTGGCTGCCCTAATTGGTTTGGGATTGAATCCAAATTTAACATTCGCTTCAGGGCGGCCTCCACTGCTATACTCTTCTACACAGAAAATTTCGGAGAAGTTTTGTGGATTCCCATTGTGACTTTTAATTGAAAAATGATTTTTTTTCTTTACAAGCACCAGTACAATATKTAGTTACATATAATACACATGACTTTCAAAATTACAGTAGCTATACAGTAATGAAACCAGATCCCTGACTTTTATTGTTTTTAAACAGTTAAAAGAAAAATGGGAACAAAACCTCCAGTTTTGATGCTGCACTGTAAAAAAATATTTTTACATGTTTGTTTTTTCAACATACAGTATGTCTGTTAGTTTGGCAAACTAAAATTTAATAAGTGAAGAAAAAAAACAATTAAACAGAATTACAAGTTGATGCTTAACCTCCCATAAAAATGTTAAACTGAAATTTCATGCCCAACTAGAATAGAAGAATTTATTTGGTGTTTAGGCAAGTGGGCGGAGTCAAATTATTGTGTTATCACTGTTTTTTTCTATTTTGCCTACCGATTTCTACATCTGATGTTACCCAATTCCCCACTGCATTTTTTTTTGTTTTGCTGGATTTGACATCCTTTTTCCATTGTAGCCTACCAAGGCAAAAGTACTTCAGCATAAATAATTTATTAGCATAAATGAACATTCAATTTAGCTTATTAAATTGTTAAAGTTAATTCAAATAATTGGACAAATTTATTTAGCCCAGACCAGATCTCTGAATGCAGYTATTCTAATAATACATTACTGTAACTCTACGGTTCTCAAGTTGTGGTACAAGTGCCACTTGTGGTACTTGGGGTCTCTTTAGTCAAGCACAGCAGAAATTTTGGTATTAACTAATTACAAAATTAACCATTGTGAAGTGAACTGTGACATAAAGCAAAATATATATATATGATAGAAAAAAATAATGGAAAAATGGATGGAATTAGGATCTCAGCTCCATATTGACACTACTTGAAACAAAAGTGCAATGAAAAATATTGTGAGAACCTCTTTAAAAACTGAAGTACTTGATAGATAATCAACATGTTAATGGCAAAGCAGTAAAATTTCTGTAGGCTAAAAGGTGGAAAACACTGAGGAACTCTAACTCAGGTTAACTCAAATTTGTACTCAGTTATTGTGGAACATAAGTCGAACCAAGACTGATGTTTTCAGCAGTGAATGTATTTTAAAGCACACTCAGTGCCGGTTAGTGGTTTCTCTTGTTGGTTTAGATAAGAAAATACTGTGAACTACAGTTTTCTGTCATCAAAGGGAAGCACCTATTGAGTTGTGTGTGTGTGTGTGTGTGCGCGCGTGCGTGCGTGCGTGCGTGCGTGCATGCCTGGCTCTTATGAACCATTTGATGAATTTAATTGAAAAAAGTGATCTAAGTCAATTCAAGAGATGAGCACTACAGCTAATCAAACTTATTAAACACAAATATTGCTATGATGTACATAGTAAGCAAAACATCTTAGTCGTAGTAGCTGAGTTATCCCCAATGCATACTTCAAGTGCAAACATATTGCTTGACATTTTTGTTTCAAACTTTGGTTTGCAAATCAGTGAATAATATGCAATTCTCCAAGGAATGTTGGTGTCATCAACATCTGACACATATGTACTTGATGAGCTTAACGTTCACTAAGGTGGTTATCAGTTCTACAGTCTGGGAGTTCAAACAACTTTTAAAAGAAATTCATTCTACAATCAAATCCAAGTATGCACAATATTTTTTTATTAGTAAAACATAAAGACCTGTGATGGACTTGCCACCTACAAAGGGTGTACCCTGCCTCTCGTACAGTGACTGCTGGATATGGGCACCAGTGACCCCCATGATCCTAAAAGGAAGAAGTGGGTTAAGATGATGGATAGATGAATAAATTTGTTTGTAGAACACTTTTTTTGTTACTTTTACAGCAGACTTTTCYCTCATATGTTTATATTAAACCAGTGTGCATGGAATATGAAATGTTTAAGATGTTTCTTAATTTTGCTTCCCTAAACTTGTGTTGCACAAACAAAGTGCCACGGTGTGAAAATATTGTCTGCATTTTCACGCCAGCACATATTTTGTCCTACAAATTAATAATAAATCATACAGGCATTTTAAACTGTAAGCACTGAGCTGTTGTTTGTAAAATGTGGCTTTAACAACAGCACTGCCCCTGCATCATCTATAATAGTTATCAGAATGAGTCTTAGCACTGAGAGAGGAAAAATATGACAGTGTCAACTTATGAGGCAATAAAGTTGGGTAATAGTGCCATCATCGAGAAGTGAGGTGTAAAATTGGCAAAGAGTATGAATAAATAACAGCTCTTCAACTCAATGACAGCCAAGCCAAAAAGATTACATGTAAACCTGTTTGTATATATTAGAGGTGTCCCGATACCGATATCAGTATCAAGTACTCGTACTCGTAAAAGCCGGCCGATACTCTTAACCGATACCGCTTTTGTTCACTTTTTTGTTCCTCCTGTGTTGCGCTGCAGCATAAAGGGTAAACAACAATCCATACCAGGCGGGGGCGCTAACGCACTGACAAGTTATTTCCGACCGCACCCCCAAATAACAGAAGAAGAACGATGAGAAGAAGAAGAAGTAACGTCGGCAGTTTGGAGATATTTTAAGATTGGCCACCAAACGAAGGCACCAAACAAGCAGACTGTCTCCCCCTCTAAACTGTGAGGGGGAGGAGCAAAAGTTGGATGTTTTAACAGCAGCAATTTGATTCAACATTTGAGGACAAGACATGACAAAGAATTCAAAGGGTTTGCTGCTGCTGCTAGCAGTAGCCTTCATAAACAGCACTATGCTGCAGTTGTTGCAGTAACTTCAATGCTGTWTTTTTTCTTTCTTTTTTTTTCTTTCTTGTAAAACAAACTAAGACATAAGCAGAATATGGAAGGAAGTTTGTTGTAAAAGCATTTTATTTTTCACTCTGGTTCTTCTGAGACTTTGTTTTAGTTCCATTTAAGTTTGAACTGAAATTTACTGCACTTTATTACTATTAGTCATTTTTTTAACAGTTTATGACTGAAGCAGAGTAAACCTCTATAGATGTGCTGCTAAAATTTACGTTATAGTTTACATTTTAATTTAAATTTGGTAGTTGCATGTTGAAGAAAATGTATAAAAAAA
>NW_013952431.1:2675404-2677035 GCF_001266775.1 Austrofundulus limnaeus | reverse complement strand
ACAGAAAATTTACGGTTTGGTTCGGTTCGATGCTTTCGTCTCACGGTTCGATATTTTTTCGATACAAAAAAGAGAAATTTTCATGCCCCTTTTAAGTTGTAATTTATTTAAATTAATTATAAACATTTGTTTAACCTCAAAAGTACATTTTTTAAATTGAATGTTGCTGAAATAGCAAGTTTCACAGTGGATCAGCGCTCGAAAATGCAGCCTAGGTGGAGTAGTCGAACACAGATCCACTGATCCTTTAACACAGAGCATCTTCAGAAGACAAGTTGAACAAATAAATTTTAAAAATCTGTATTGTTCGATACAAGTGTGTATTGAACCTAAACCTCAGTTTGATACGGTCCGGTACGGGTACATGAACTGTTGTACCCCCAACATACATGTATATATTGTGCTATTACAAAGCAAGTGTGTTCGCATTTGACAAAATTTATACTAATCAATTAATTAGATTTTAGGGTGGATGAAAGCATAAACTCCTCTCTCAAGTAAAATTTAAATCCATTTCTTTGAGGCTGAAAATCACTTACTGTATTCAGCATCATGAACGGCATAACAAGCTGCTGTGTGTATGTGATTCTGCACAAATGCCAATCATCATTGGTCTTGTGCGGACAATGGCTAATCACCAAGCTGTGAAGTGACCAAATATGAAGTCATGCTGTTTGTTAAATGTCAATCATTTTTGGGAGAATTGGCTTAGGGATGCGAGAAGCCAGCTGGCAATTAGTCATCTGAATTGCATATCCACCATCCCACATATGTGTCTGCAAATAAAAAAAGCCTCTCGCACAATAGGCAGAGTGCACGTGCACACACTGCACTGTGCTGTTGACACCTTGAGGCGTAAAAGCCGGCGCATTGCTCTTGGTGATCGTCCGTCGTGTCGCTGTGACTGACGTGAAATGCCAGTTAGAGTGATGTGGACAATGTGCTCATGCAAACTGCTCCTAATGATTACCCCGGGGAAGTGCCTGATACATGCACACATACATACTGAACACAAGAAATGGGTGTCGACATCTGTAATCACATGATATAACACATAGCATGTGAAAGTATTAGTTACTGCACTTACTGTAAATACAGCGGAGATTAGCATCTTTTAAAAGTGTCAGTAAAAATATAGCCCTTAGCTAAATTAGCTTGAACTGATGAATGTAAGTTGTTCTATCATGCTGCAACAATAAAGGCCACATTGTTGTTGTTGTTTTTAACTGCTTGGATAACGTATAGGGGAGACCGGGGATGATTGTAACATGGGGTAAGTTAAAATGCCACCAGTTTGACCAGTTAGAGAGCAGATATAAGTCATGTAATTATTTAACACATGCTAGGGTGAATAGTAACAATAAACCAAAAGAAGCAAAAACAGAGGCTATGTTGAATTTTTCATTTTACATCAATTTTATTTGAGGAATACAACAACCCAGAACAATGGGCCTCATGCAACAACAATTCGAACAAATAGATTTGTTCTTAAGTTGTGCGTACGAGTGATTTAGGAGAATTTGTGGCATTCACCAATGTTTTGTCTCAGAGTAGAGCCGCTGCTCCTCCACGTCGAGAGGAGCCAGTTGAGGTGGCTCGGGCATCTGGTAAGGATGCCTCCTGGACGCCTC
>NW_013952431.1:2673853-2675368 GCF_001266775.1 Austrofundulus limnaeus | reverse complement strand
GATGGATGGATGGATGGATGGATGGATGGATGGATGGATGGATGGATGGATGGATGGATCACCAATGTTTTCGTATCCCAAGATTTTTTCAGATACGAAAAAAATTTACGAGTGGTCCAGACCTGTCAAATATTTTATGAGCAGTCAGTCTCTGCTGTTATCCAGACGGATTTTCTTCACTAATAACTTTATATTTCATTAGTTTGAAGATATTTCGAGTTGAAAATAAATCACACCCCATAATTATGTTGACAATAGGCTATTGTGTTTCAATTGGAATCAGATTTTAAATGTAACTAATGATATAAATTGGTTAGATTAAATTAAATTGGCTTTTAATGCTGTTGTAAAGCACTACAATATTAATAWGAAGATCTCAAACTAAAAAAAACAACTTAAATTATGCATTAATTGAAGTGTTGGACATTTTAAAACACGTCTTTTCAGAACCGCATCTGACGCTTGCAACAGGCAGGAGGGGGAAGGCGACGGTAGGGTGGTGGTGGGAGTGGGGGCGACCGCTCCTCCCCTGAATAAATGAAAAACTTTGTAATACAGGTGTTTACACTTGAATTAAAAATATTTGACCAAAGAAAAACCGGAGCAGGACTAGAGAGAAATTAATATGATTTAGATTTTTATTTCTGTGACTGTAACTGACCCACAGGAGACACGACATTAACAGCACATTTCATTCCTCGGCTTTAGCAGGTCTGACGCTGCTAAAAATGACTTTTTTTTTTTCTGGATCTATGAAAGCAGGACTTCAGTCTCCGAACTCATAAAGTTCTTCTTTTTTACTTTGCAATGTCATTTATGAATCCTGGTATGTCGGCCAGGAAACATATATCCTTATATGGTGTTTTTGGGGTGGTAATTATGTAAATCTTATCTTCCCGTGCACGAGCACCTGATATGCATTCATCAGTTTATTCTGCTCATTTACACACTTTTCCTGAAGATAGAAGAGTTTGTTGAATCTGACGTGACATGTTCGTACGAACCCTTCGTAAGAACAAAAGTAAGAGAAAGTTAGGATAAGAATACAAACACGTTCTTGCAAGCGGCCCAGTGATTGTTTCTTTTTTCCAGTAATGTCAAACACCAATTTTAGTTATCTCCCCTGGTTAACTTGTCAGTCCGCTGCTAGACTCAAATAGACATAAGATTTTTTCTTGTGCCTCAGAAAACTTTGCTAGTTCTGTAACAAATACTGGTAAGATCACTGGATCCATGTTTCCTCCGAGTCTGTGGTGATTTGCAGTATCTCATCAGTGTACATGGAAAATCCCATGTTCTTTCTCCACAGATCTGACGGGCTGTGTTATAGTGTTACAACCAACCCCACACCTGTCAGCCATTATTTAGCTAGCTGTATTAGCATTGTGCTTTGAAATTAGCTGAGGGAAAAAAAGCATAAAAAAGAAGATGCCTTTTTAATCTACATCAGTTTTATGATTCTAGCTGTAACTGTGTAGGCACCAAACAACATATACCTTTGGTAATATATATATA
>NW_013952431.1:2672096-2673463 GCF_001266775.1 Austrofundulus limnaeus | reverse complement strand
GGGGGGGGTATTTCACCATCTCTTTTGCGGGTTCAGTGGTTTTGAACTTGTGATTTGCACCAATCTCATGAAATGTTTTGTGGTGTCGGTGTAGGACTTTTGTTTATTTCCAGGTTTACCAACTTCATTTCTGTCGACCTGGGGTTCCTGTAACCTTAACCTCGTGCTGAGCAGTTTACAAACTCAATGGATGCTGATATCAGCTTGCAAAAGCAATTACTTTATTTTCACTGTGGGGGAGTATGGAAGCTGCTTGGACCTTTCTTGTTTGTTATGTGCAAACATCATACTGATTTATTTCGTTTTTTCTCAGTTATATCAACTATGCAGTTAAGTTAAATGACTGATCAGAAAACAAGTCATAAAACAGTTAATACTCAGAATCTCTTTGTAAGTCTTTCAGTAAATATATAAATCTGATGCTCAAGATCATGAGGTCACAGACTAGTTTGGCTTTTTGAAGTCAAATAAGTGCAGTGCCTTAAGACATTTGCACAATGCTGGAGACAACTTGTTTGTTAATTTTATAGTTTTAGTCGTGTAACAAACAGAAGCCCATAAATAAACCTTACCATTTTTTATTTTTTATTCTATTTTATTTTTTGTCTCTTCCAGCAGTCCATGGTTTCTGCAGGATCAAACAGATTGGTCAGAACATGCCCGGGAGTTAAGAATATCGAATTTTTGCATTTATTTATTTGTTTTATTTTTTGTTTAAAATTTGATCCCACATGGGCACTGTAGCACATGTGATAAAATTTGCTTTTTTGTTCTTTACATAAAAATCAAAGTAATAATAACGCTGCTTTGTCTAAAGTTGCATGCTTGCAGAGATGACATTTAGAGCTGAATTGTTTACCAAAGAATGAGCCTCCTCTGTGGCCTRTGTGAAGGCAAAGACACATAAAAAAGAAAGGAAAACACAGAAAGAAAATGATGCAGAGTGAAAAATGAAGCTGAGGCATTAGTCTTTATAAGAGTCAGGTTGAACTTGGGTGAATACTTTGTCTCACAAATGCATCACCTCTCTCCCCCTCTCTGCTTATCTAAATGCTTTTTAGCCTCRTATTTATCTTAAGCTGTCTGATACAAATTACACAAGTCTGTAAGAAAAGCAGGAAGCTCTTGGCTGCATTTTAAAACCATAATCTTTCACTTGTTTTGTAAAATAGCAGGATGGGGCTAATGCAAAAAAATGTTTTAAATAAATTGATCTGATTAGTCAACAACAGGTGGTGCAGTGGTGAAGTGGTTAGAGCTGTTGCCTCACAGCAGGATTGTGTTCAAATAATCAGAGTTGCACATACAATTTTTGGTCTGTTTCTCAGGGGAGAACCTAGGGTTGTTGCTTGGTGCTCATATTTTCC
>NW_013952431.1:2670620-2671840 GCF_001266775.1 Austrofundulus limnaeus | reverse complement strand
TATATATATTACCTCAAAATCATTTTTTCTCATTAAAATTTGAACTCACCAATTTTCAACCCTGATATCCTCCATATGAGGTTGGGAAGTGAGTGGCTTAATATTGAAACAGCCTACCCCACTACTGGGGTAAATTKTAACAAAGAGCCTCTGTGTCACTGACATTAAGTCACAAAGTGTATGATGTACTTTTAGGATTTTCAATCAGTGACATTTGTAGTAAAAACATGTGAGTATTTTGTACAAAAGTTTGAGAACACCATCACCAAAAATCAAGGAGTTATATGGTGAAGCAAAAAGTGTTACAACCATACTCGTTCTCCCATATTTTCTTTTATTATTTTAAATTAGATTATGAGGACATTTTGTTGTGTGAACATTTGCCTAGCCTACACAATGAAAAAAAAACACTTTTGTAGATTTGAAATAAGTTTAGGTTACAATAAATGTCTATAACTCAGTTTTACCAATGTTGAGCGAAAGCAGTTCAGACTGACTCACAACYCATCCTCTGTTCTGACATTTTATGAAATTCCACATAATGTTATATTCAAGGTTTCAGCAAAATGTTTACAATTCTCTTCTTAACATAAGATGATGAATAAAGTCTAAAAATATTTCATAAAAGGTGTCAAGTATGAATTATTTCTAAGAATCCTCAGCCTTCCATTTGTATAATTGTTCCACAGAGGTCACTTTGAACGCTGTTGGATGTTTATGTTTTTGACCTCATGAATTAGTAATTTTCTTCCCATGCAGGCAGTTTTGTTCAAATCATTTCAGATCATTAAAAAAGGCCTTTGATTTCTAATGAGCCTTAGTTTAAACACCCAGGGAAATAAAATAAAATACAGAAAGAGGCTTCTGAAGTTGTTGTTATTCTATGTACACAGCTTGAAGACTAAGCAAACAATATGGCACGCTAGGCTGCAGCATCCTTGAGTTGATTAATTCTTCCTTGAGCCCAAGAGTTGTCCTCTCTGTGCTGCTACATCCAAACCATGTTGTCTGCTTTAAACTCTCAAAGGAGAGTTGAACAACTTAAAACAACCCWAAATGGAATCTCCCTTTCAGTAATTGTGGAATAACATCTGTCTGTCGCAGCAGCTATTGGAATGGTTTTTAAAAAAAAAAAGGAGACAAAACTGTCTTTGAAAGAAATTTTCAATAATTAATGTTTTCTCTAGAACATGTACAAATTTGCAAGTGAGGATCAGGGC
>NW_013952431.1:2667560-2669810 GCF_001266775.1 Austrofundulus limnaeus | reverse complement strand
AGTTAGTTAGTTAGTTAGTTAGTTAGTTAGTTAGTTAGTTAGTTTTTTGGTATAATGGATAAATATTGTACATTCTACATAATGTACATGAGATGGAGTTGCCATCGATTTTTATCCATGATTAACTACTCTCACACATCAGTCTGGACTGGGTGGTGTGGGAATAAGAAGAGAGGTCACTCTCCTATTCAGTTAAGCCCTGAGCCAAATGTGACTGTCAGTTTTTCATATGCAGACTTACAATAGGTCAGTGTCAACTGAAGGATCTTCAACTGTTACATAAGTTTCAAGTTACAACCCACTAAACGTCAACTTTATGTACATATAACAAATCCAACTTTAGATTCAAGACTATTTGTATATGGGGCATAAAAGTGAGCTAAAACAAAAAAATTTTAAAGGCCTATCATTCTTTGAAGGAGTGTATTTTGTCTGCTGACCTTCATGCAGTTTCTGTCAGACCTTGAGAAAAATGTGATTTTTTTTTTTGGTGATACAGAGAAATGTAAGCTCAATAATGCTGCAAATGACTCAGCTGCTACTGCATCAAATTTTAGCACAAAATGTAGTTTTAATAAACCATCTATAGTTCAATTGACATTTTGGTATCAATCACAGTTAATGCTACAGTTTTTTGCAAATGTCACTAAGAATCACTACGAATATAGTATTTTAGCTACAACCACAAAGTGTTTTTGCTCATTATCTATAAAACTGGCTGAATTTAGGAAARGTAGATTTTTTTTCTGATTACTACAAGTACACTTATGTCAGCGTATCAAAACTAAACATAATTAAAAAAAATTGTTACGACAAGGAGTTATATGCAAACCATAATCCTTAGCAAATATATTACAGCAAGCCTCCATCAATGTTATTAAAGCAATTGTAAAATTGAGAGTTGATCATGTTGTTTTAAGTATTTAATGAGAAAAAAAATCTTTTTTTTATTTGTGGGCACTTTTCAGAACATGCTAAATTTAAGACAAGCCATCACATTTAAAAACAGGCAAATAGTGGTAAAACAATAAAATGTTCAAAGGAAAACCAACAACAAAGGAAACAGATGAACTAGTTTGGAAAGGGGGGATTAATGTTTTGGTTAAATCTGTTTACAATATTAGATTTGATGAAAATTCTGCAAATTTGAATGGTTGGAAAAAGTTAGAGGTGGGGATCAAAAAGCAAAAGGCTTTAGAAAAGCAGATAAGGAAGAAGTGGATCAGGGAGCTCCAAAGGTTTGAGTATTTCAGAAAGGTAGAGAGGAGAAAAAAACATGAAGAGCTTTGAAAGTGAGGCGCATCATTTTAAATTCAGCGCTGTATTGAGCCAGATGTTTATGGATGGGAGAGGTGTGTTTGAATGGGACTCTGGTGACAATATGGGCAACGTAGTTCTGAATCAATTAGAGTTTCTGTATGGACTTGTGGGGATAAACCAGAAAGAAGAAAGCTGCAGTAATCAATATGAGCAGTAACAAGAGCGTGGATAAGAGCAGCAGTATTGGGTGTGAGAGATGGTTGAAGATGGTTGACAGTGTGTAGATAAAAGTAAGCAAGACTGAGTGAGATTATTGATTTGTTTTTTTTTAATAAAAACAAAAAAAAGTGTGCTGTCATAACACCCAAACTCCTAACGAGAGGTTCGGTAAGAGATATGGAATGGTCAGTAAATATGAAATGTGAACATTAAAAAAGGATGGATTTAGAGCTATACACAAAAAATAAAATAAAATAAACATATCTCCACTGGACATTAAAAACTGTTTATATTTAGATTTTTTATCACAGTCTTTGTCTACCATAATCATCAAAATTACTAGAAAAAAAGGCTTGAAATATTTCATAATAAATCTATGGCTGTGTTTCAATTACGCCAGTTATGTCCCTGCACCCCACCAAAGGCTGTCTGTTTGATGACCTTCTTCCCATGTAGCTGAAAAATGTGGTCTTCAAAACCTTAAAAAAAGATGCATCTGACTTTCCTTCACGGCTGACAGTATCTCAGGATTAATTGCGCAACWATCAATTTTTACAGGAAAAAAGATAATGGCAGCGTTTAGAAAGTCATCACAGACCAAATAGTTTGTCGGATAACAACTTAGCTGATGAAATAATGCTGAAATATGAAGTAAAATAGCATGCAATAAGTATTGATACTGGCGCTAAACCCAAATGATTAATGCAGGGGTGTCAAACTCCAGTCCTCGAGGGCCACTATCCTGCATGTTTTAGAGGTTTTCCAGCTCCA
>NW_013952431.1:2665826-2667397 GCF_001266775.1 Austrofundulus limnaeus | reverse complement strand
ACCACCCTTCTTCTGAATGAATGTAAACACAGTAACACAGTTGATTACACTTAAATTAAAAATATTTGACCAAAGAAAAACTGGATCTGTACTAGAGAGAGATGAATGTGATTTAGATTTTTATTTCTGTGACTGTAACGACCCACAGGAGACASAACATTAACAGCACATTTCATTCCTTTAAGCAGCTCCTTTAATTCCACATGAGGCTGCTAAAGAGAACAATTTTTTTTCTCGATCTCGGAGAGCAGGACTACAATCTCCGAACTCGTAAAGTTCTGCTTTTTTACTTTGCGATGTCGTTTATGAATGGACACTTCCTGGYATGTGGGGCAGGAAACATAGCCTTATATGGTGTTTTTGKGTTGGTAATTATGTAAATAACCTCTCCTCATGCACGAGCAGCTGKATACRAACAGGTGGAATTTACGCAGCTCATTTACACCCTTTTCCTGACRATAGAAGAGTTTGGTGAATCTGAAGTGGCATGTTCGTACAAACCCTTCGTACGAACAAAAGTAAGAGAAATTTAGGGTAAGAATACAAACATGTTCATGCATGAGGCCCAATGTCTACTCAGATGGAACTTTAACAAGCTCACTAAAAAATTGTAACACATGAGAACTGTGGAGCACCAAATCAGTGGAATATCTGTGTCAGTAGAATCTATGTGGGCGGGCTGTAATGCTTAGAAATCCAACAGGAGTGAGTGGAAGCAGGATTAAGAAAACAATCCCATAGGAGGCTAAGTGTTACATTAGCAATGCTAAGGGACCGATCAGAAACTGTGGAAAGACCAATTATACACCTAATAAATTWGATTTTCTGTTGTGTTTGGAACACAAGCTTAGAACGGCACAATGAGATGAAAAAAAAATACAAAAATTGGATTGACAGCAACAGGAGGAAGCAAGTAAGCTGGTATCTCTGTGGGGGAAAACAATGAAAGATAATGGAATAAAAAAAACACAATGTCAAAAATGATAGAGACTAGAGGTGTCACAGTGCCGTGACTATCTAATGAAGCGGCCTCACTAATTACGCACGAGTGCATTTGAGCATACAGGCTCATGATGACACGTATGAGTACTGCAGCATTATTAAAGAGCGTACCTGTGAGAAGCAACGTGACTGCAGGTTTAAAAAAAAAACATGTCCGGGAAACCTGTTTCGGCTCTCGCTTCTGGGAAACAGTGGTTTTCATCAGAAAAAATGGGCAAAAATAGATGGTTCATGTGCATTAGATGCTCAGAGATGAATTATCAATAACAAACCACCTAGAGTGGTGGATGATAAACTTCAGAGAAAGCAGATGGTGCGGAGCAGAGGAGATTAGTCAAACAGGAAGAAAGAGAAGTATAAAAGAGAAAACAGACAAAGAGAGAGAGAACTGTGGATGGAGCAGGATGGGTCACTATTCTTCAGCCAAATTGTTTTTTTTCTTTTGAAAACCAGCCAGACCATCCAGTAACTGCCTTTGATGTAGAGAACATCTGTTAAAAGCCACTCATTTACATTCCTATAAGGTATCCTGTATTCCTGTATTGCTGATGCAGTTATATATATATATA
>NW_013952431.1:2655539-2663153 GCF_001266775.1 Austrofundulus limnaeus | reverse complement strand
ACATCTGGTGAAAATTTCATGTCATTAGCACCTCTAGTATTATATTTACTGAGAAAAATGGTGACGTGTTCAATACTTATTTTACCCATTGTATATATATTTCATTGGCTCATTGAACACATGCATCCTCAGTTGCTGTGTTCAACCAAAGATATTGTATGTTTTGAGAAAGAACTGTCTTAGAAACCTGTAATAAAAAGAGGGGCCCTCGTTTGGTTAGCCCTTAAATTTTCTTAAACAAATACTTTTGCCTTCTCTCTATTAGTGCACTGTGACTGATGTCACATCTGATAAGGCCCTAATATATAATAACTATTTGAAAAATATTGTTTCATTCCAGACTATCCACCCAAAATGTTCAAAGCCTTTCCACAGAAACCAACTTTGTAGAATTTGAACTAGCCCGTTGGGTGTAAATATCATAAAATGTACTACAAAATAAAACAAATAACAAAAATCCTAAAAATTKGATAATGTTCAATCTGTAAGACACATAGTTTTACAACATATCAATTCTATAAATTCTTGCATTGTTTTAAGGTGAAAGGGATTCGATTTTTCCTGAACTTATAAATTGAGATGGGCACACTGCTTAACAAAACCAGGGGACAACGTGACWGTAGCATCTGATTAGCTAACCCTTTGTCTTCAGCTTTTTTGTGCCTCCATGTTAGATGAATCTATCAACTAGCTAAAACAGACAGAATCAAAGATTTGTTCTGAGATAAAAAGTGGGCTTTGCCACTTTTTAACAAAACAAAAGGGAATGAAAAACTGCACTGCACCATTTGATTTAGACATGATCACTGCAGAAAAAAACAAACAGAACTAAATGATAAAAATAAAAGTGACATCTAAATGAACTGGCAGAAAAGGGTCCAACTTTATTTATGAGACTTATTCATGACCTGTCAAATCACCACTGCAAAACACTGTTAATTTTTAAAGGGATGTCCTGGACCACAAAATACAAGACTCCTCTTTATCACTGTTTTGAAGAACTGAAGCTTTTCCTTTCCAAAGGGTTATAGTTAATCAGCTGCACAAGTGAGACTGTGTATGACAGCAATCCAATAATAAACAAAGCTTAATTACCGTAGGAATGTAGTGATTTTATTTATTTTAAAATTGATAATTCCATGGCTCTGGTGTATTTCAGTTGCGTACAATGTATTTAACAGAGTTTAAAGCAACAGTTCAGATATTTTGAAGTGCCTTCAGTGGATGACTTATAAACTATACTAACAATCAGTTTGAAGCATGTGTTTAATTGTTGCCCTCACTTGGACYAGCCAACAATCTAAGCTTTAGAAATTAGATGTGCATAATTCAGAGCTCATCACTTCAGTGATAACTAAACTTTATACCTACAAATCCAGGCATTTAAAAAAGTTACTTYGAACAACTAAGAAATGTATTGCTCATACTGTATCTTTTCCACAAAACAGAGTGGTGTGAGCCARATTTGGTGTCAAGATGGCAATGCTGGTTGTCTACTGGCATGGCAAGGGTTTTTTCAACCAGATGTAGGCCAGGTCTGGCAATGATTGTACTGTTTTTAAGATGGCATGCCACAGTTGGCCCAGTTCCAGCCCAATTCCTGGAACAGTGAAACCAGTGGTTTTATTAGACATCAACTACYGTTGCTCATTGATTGGTTTACTGGTCACATCACACAGATGAGWTTATTTTCACTTTAATAATTTGCTATGATTGTAGCAAGCTATCAAGCAACAACAAGCTAACACTAGCTACCATTACATTTTTGTCCTCTGTTGACTTGACTTCTCGTTTTCAGGGTCTTACTTCTGTGTGGTTCTGTATAATCTTTTGTTCTTTTCTTTTGAGTTTGATGTAGTCCATTGTTGTTAAATAATTTGTTGTGAAATAAGATTTGCACATGCTTAATATTATGATCCCCACCCACACAAGGCGGCTTTCTGCTCAGGCCAGGCAGACAAGGGCTGAAGAACTGGACCAGACAAATTCTATGTGGGTTTCTTCTGAATACCATTTACCACCAATATATGAAAACATTTTTGTTACTAAGGGATTATGTGTGTACATTGTSAATTTCAGTCATTTAATGCTTATCAGAGGGTGCATGGCTAACAGACTCATCTATGATTTAAGGATGAGTGAGAATGGRCATTTGCTGAAGTTTTCTTCTAAGGCGCAGTACTGCAGCCACAKGTCACGTGTCCAAAAGCCCATTTCTTGACGGTCAACTTAGCCAGAAGCTTGCTTCTCCTCCTTCTCACTGTTCTGCTTTAAAATTCTCCATAACCCTCTAGTTTTTGCACCTTGCACCCCCTCACCTCAGCCACAAAAACTCTGTATAACCACCAACCACAGAGGGATGTTTGCAAGAAGATTTGTTTTTTTTTTCTGCTCATCATCTAGACATGGCATTTTGTAGCACAGTTTAGCTTCACTTGGCAAAAAGAAGGTAAATAATTAAATATTTGTTTTAAACGTGACAGCTTATCATGTTTCCTGGGGTGTGTGTGTTTGTGTGTGTTTTGACAGAGACTGTTCTTACCTTCAACAGGCTGACAGTGGGGTAATGACTGAAACAGGATGCTGTGGGAATAAATTTCCTTTGGTTCCATAAAGAAATAAACCATCTGGTATATACAGGCCTGTTTTTTTTCCTACGGGGAAAGTTGTACTGAATGAGATTCTGATGCATGGATACTATTCTAGCAAGATAAAAACTAAAAGTGCACATCKTGCAACCCACCCTGCCAGAGGGTATCACCTGATGTGGCTCCATACTGTGACACCAACAGTGAAGCAGAATCCCCAACAGCTAGAACAGTAAACTGGCTCCTTCCTTCATCCCCTTAKGCCTGAGTACCTGAATCTTTTCTTTGAAGATTCTTGTAATTTCCTCCACTGTGCTGCCACCCCTGAATGAGCTATCAGTAGTTGGTCCACACACAAAGCTCCATATAGACGTCACAATGATCACCGACTCACTATAGGGGAATTGATCTTAGACCTTTGACATAGCAACATCTGGACTTTTCCATTGGTGTCATTTTAAACAGCCTGAGGTACAACAAAAGGATATGCATGTTGCTGGACTACAGTATTTTAGTTGCAAAAATGGTGCAAACAAACCTACAATATGTATTCACGGGAAACATCAAATACACTTTTTTAATTACAGTTATCAGTCATCATGCTACAAACTCAACATGTTCAAGTTGCATCTAAAATCAAACTAAAGTAAAAGATAATTAATAGTTTTGGAAATTAGATACGCATAATTCAGAGCTTTTCAGCTAACATCTTATCAAGAACCAAAAGGGCCTTTGGATGTTTCTTAGAAACTAACAAACACAAATTTCAATCTCTGAGAGGTGTTTGACAAAAGCTGAATCCCATTTYACCGCTTCCCTCTACCTTTTGGCTCCAACCCTGCATTTCACTCATTCATATGAGAAAGTAGGGATGTCATGGTTTATTTGGTGATGAAAGGGGAAGGCAAAGGTGTAAGGCAAAATGTCTCTCTTCAAACTGAGATTTTTCAGGAGCATGAAGTAAGAAGAAGCATCACTACAGAAAAATAAAAATTATTCACTAACAATTACATATTTTGGCAAATAGAAATGTCTGGAAAAGCRTGCGGTGGCAAATCTTTTTCAGCTGAAGGCTTACTTTGTTTGTGTTGGTTGGTTCTTCAACTCTTTCTTACTAAGAAAATACTGACATTCATGAATTTCTTTGCTAGTGCAGCTGACGCCCCTTTATGTAAGTGGTGCCCCCTGAGTTTCTTTAGCTTGATTGTTTGAAGGACCAGAACCCACCCCCTCACCTTACTCACATATTGCAAATGGAATTGGGACATCTCCAACACAAAATGGGAACATTTCAAATGAAGGATTGGGCTAAAAAGTAAAAATCAGAATCAGAAAAAAGAGAGTGCAATGAAGTATGTCTAGAAGATGACCTCATTGAAATGTTTCTGCTTAAGTCTATGAATGAACAAGTCGAAGCCTCTAACTCACCCCTGCATAGAAAACACTGAAGCATCTGAGTACTACTCAATGTACAGTATATCTGTGGCCAGAAAACTTGAGTAATGACCAAAACAAAAAGGTCAAAAGTTCCAGTAGCTGAGAAGTGGAATCTGGGCTGGTTCTTCTGAAGGTTAGGCAACTTGAAATTCAGGAGAAGTTTATAGCAGTCTACTGGTCATCCATAATGGAAAAAAAGACAGTTGTGAGGGTTCAGGGATGTTACTTTTTAGAGGTCTATCATGTTTGGCCAGCTGGACAGAGGACCCTGAAGTGTCCCAGTTCTCACGTGATGGATTATATGCCCCACTTGGCCAGGTAGCAGTTAGGTATTTCCTCTGGGGTAACATGAGTAAGAGAGTAAAATTTAGTTTAAGAAAGAAAGAAAAGAAAACTCACTCATTTTCCACACTCTMTTTGTTCTGTTCAGGGTCACTATAAGGGGCTATCCCAGTGGTCAGTGGGCGAGCGATGGGATTCACCTTGAACAGGTCACTAGTCCATCACAGGGCCAACAATGAAATACACAAGCTACGACACACTCTTACACTCAAGGTCAGTTTAGAATCACACACACCTCTGTGAATAGATACTTATCAGTAACCTCAGGTAGACGCCTGCCAGAAGCTGTTTTGAAGGACTGTAATAAAGAAAATATCTTCCCWATAAATAATAGATGAAAATCTACTAATAAAGAAGAAAGTGAGGGAAAATAGTACTACATTTGTGTCATAATATGTGATCCATTTTTTAAAAATGTATGTTTGTTCTTAATTAAGATCTCTTAAGGAAAGTTAGATTTAATATAAATAATTTGACATCTGAGCTATATGGTCAATGTATTTTATTAACATCTAACCAGGTTTACAGCACAATCTGAACCAAGGTTTTAGTTATTGAGTTTGGTATTCTTGCATCGATTTTAAACCAAATAGCCTTGAGATTAAATAGAGGCTACATCTCAATTATATTGAAAGACAACCCTACTACATTATTGGTACTTCCTAAATAGTTTCATCCTGAGTTCAGAGCTGCACAACTCTTTCAGAATACCACTAGAAATCAACACCACACTATCACAGTACGACTGCCACAGATATTCCATTTGTTTCCATGACCTTTCCACAATCATGATCATACCTTAACATGAGACCATCATAGACAGTTTTTGTATTTCTCAACAAATGAACCATTTCATGCACACAGGTCCTATGTCACAGAWCCCCTGCAAGTACACACACAGTTCCCCATTGGAGGGCCACCACAATATAAAATGACAAGGTAAAATTGTTTAGGCTTAAACCTTCCATGACAGAACACTTTATCACATTATAAAGGAGAGCCCATAACATTCTGTATACAAACTTAAAGACCTCATCAAGACAAAAATCACACTTGCTATGAATTTTTTTTTTGTTATATTGTAGTGGGTTCCCATTTAGTGTAGACTTTCTTTGGTTACAGAGGCATCGGTTTGCCATTTTGCAACTATATCTTTTGTCCAAYGAATGCTGTTTCATTTTGCAGCAACATCAGGCTCGGCGTGGCTAATCAGGAGGATCTGGTCTTCTCTCAATGGGCCGGTCTGATATTTGGGCTGCATGGGCCGGTAGCTTTTAGTTATTTGATCGATCACTACTACTGCTGTCCCTGTTCTGCTGGGCAATTATGTGAKACAATGGCCTGGCATAGACAAGGGCTGCCTCCGCCTCCAGCTGCAACTGGCAGTTCTCGTTTTTTTATTTTTTTATTTTTTGCACTCTGACGCGGTCAGTATTAATGTTTGAAAGATAAAGATGGAAAGAGCAAGCGTGGCGCAGAGAAAKTTAGAATTAAAAAGAGGAAAGCTCTGGAAACTGGCATAGCTAATTGTGCTAATTTGGCAACTTTTTAAGTAAAAGGAGTTTGTGGTTTGAGGACRATGAAACAGGTAAGGCAACATGTTGAACTGTGTCTGCAAACGACCATTCAAGTTACTTAATCATCAAGTCAATTAATCGTGTGGCTTTGTGACAAAAACATAACATTATAAAGGATGCAACACCACATAACTGGGAAACTGTCTTGTGGCTTCTCAGAGTCAGAACCAATAACCATYCTGCTCCAAAAGCCCACAGGTCCAAAGTGTGCAGGTTGGATCCCTCATTGACTGAATATTATTAGAATTAATATAATGAAGAGTATGATGTAGACCTGCTTTATATGAAAAGTGCTCTGAGATTGTTCAATGCATTTCTGTAACAGAGCTGATGATCAGAAGGTTTTATAAAACAGGAAATTTGTGCAGTGCATTGTTTTAAAAAGTGATTTTTAGCAGAGCCAGGATCCAGTAGTGATGAAGGGAAGATGTGAACTGTTGTAACAGTGTGTGAACATAAGCATTAGTTTCAGTAGGCTATAACAACTTTATATGCCCAAACAATAGTAGAAACTATGCATTTTTATAATTAAAAGTAGGATAATAGACACAAAGCCCATAATTAAAAGGGGATAATATGAAAGTAATATGAATCAAAACTGCATATTTAGACATTAAATATGTATTAAATGTTTAAACAAAAAAACGGGTTTCCTCCAGGTGCTCCAGTTTCCCCCACAGACCAAATACATGTACATTAGGTCACTTTCAGGCCTGCGGCTTCCCTTACAGAAGAGATCTGTGATCTCAATGGGAATTGTCTGGTTAAATAACAGTAAAATAATACATAAATACACCTCAGAGCGAAAAAAGGCATTGGTTATCTGAACCTTACCTGGTGTTAGAGTCKCATTTGCAATGTGCTGCAATCACAGTGCCCTGCTTTGTACATGGAAAAATGTATGAAAAATTTCCATGCTTGTGAAAAAAAGCAGGCATCTGTTTATATCTGAGAAATAAAAGTGTCTGTTAGGACAAATGCTTCTTAATTAAAACAAAACAAGTTTGTCTATGTGTTTTCCAAAGTAGCTAATTTTGAAAAGGGCTGTAGGCTACACTGGGGGTTGTGGCAATGATTTTTGTTTTCTTGTCAGACTTTAAACTTCTAAAAAAATGCTTCTAAAATCTGAGGTTTTTAGTTCTTTAACTGAGTGAGTCTGCCATTTATGGCACCTGCAGCATTTCTGTTGTTGTCTAGATGTGCTTGCTTCTTGCTGAGATAGTAAACACTTTCCATAATCTCTTGAATGAGTTTTTAAATTTTATTCATAAATAGTATACCAGCTCAAGGAGATGCTAAGGTGTTAAATTCAGAAGTATACATTTCCAAACCGACACACCCATAAAGGTAATCATAAAAATACAGACAGAACTTGTTTGCAAACACAATCCTGTAGAGTTTATTAAGATTTATCTATGATTATTTCTGTAAACAATTTCATATCAGCACGAGTGGTGATATTATAACCGAGTGGTTACAAGAAGAAACTAATAGATTGCCTGAAAAGTTTAGAGCAGGACAAGGCTATTAATCRGATTCTGTATCATAGACTTTACCCAGGTGAGGCCACTCCTAGTCTGTATGGTTTGCCCAAAATTCACAAACAGGATGTACCGGTAAGACCCATTGTTAGCATGATCAACTCTGTCACTTACAATGTTTCTAAATAT
>NW_013952431.1:2652264-2653507 GCF_001266775.1 Austrofundulus limnaeus | reverse complement strand
CTCTCAGACTGAAGAGGTCTCTTGGAGGAGAGACGAAACGTTTCATTAGAGAAGAACCCGTCCAGAAGACCTATTCAATTTTTTTCTTTTTGATTTTTTACCTGAATTACTGAGATGCATCAGGACATATCAGCACAAGTTTTAGTGTCATTCAAACAAACACACATAGATCTGGATGTGGATTTACCAATATTCAACCTTAACCATGCAAATAGTTACTGAACAGCATTTGGGCATTTTGATAATCATGCTTGATGTGAYGCATTTACTCTTTGTTTCTTGTTGCCACACTACAGTATCACAACATACTTATCCTGCTAAATACGTATAACAAATATAATATAAAACCGTGTTTCTAAATCTTTTTTGTTTATGCCTGTTTTGCGGAATCGTTTTTCTTGGTCTTTTTTTTTTCTTTTTTTGTCATAATGTCGATTCATCAGCGTTTGGCTTTTTCCGCTGACTTTCTCTTTTAAAACTTTATGTTAAAGAGCTCCAGTCCTATATCATTTGCTGTATTATTGACCATTATTTTCAGGCCATTTTCATCAGTAAATAGATCCAAAATCCTGCTGCCCTGTCCTCTTGCAGTGACAGAGCTGTTTTATTACAAAAAAGAAGAACCAAGGATGTGAGCGGCACATTGATTCTTCTTGTCATGGGAACAAAATATTATAGATTTCCACTTGTATTTATAGATGTGATAACGGCAATGTGTTAGCGTTTACAACATATGAGGACAGCCGTTCATCCATCATAGGCAAAGTCAGCAACACTTGGTTTCACTGTAGTCACAAATGCCCTGTAGCTTTGGAATCACATGCATGGTAATGGTGGCAGTAAAACATGGAATCTGTATAAGTTATTATTAACAAATATCATTAAAGTGTAAAAAATAAAATAAAATAAAAACAAGAGGCAAAGAGTTGCTGCTTTTGATGAACTACATTCTTCTTGTTTGTTTTGATGGTAAAGCCAACATCTCATTAAACTGAGATTGTTGGTGACAAATTTTAATTTGCCTTTGTGAGAAATGTTGTCTCAAAACATCCATGTGCAAATTCCTTGCTTAATTACAAAAGTACTGGAACTCTTCTTTTTAGTGCTTAAGRAAATGAATAGATGTCGGCATAAAGATAATTTATAATTCACAATTGTTCGTGTTTTGGAATTACTGTTCTTCAGAATTTTATTTATTTATTCTGTTGATTTGCTTTTTGTTATTGTAAGACTTGAGGTATTA
>NW_013952431.1:2645435-2650852 GCF_001266775.1 Austrofundulus limnaeus | reverse complement strand
TGTGTGTGTGTGTGTGTGTGTGTGTGTGTGTGTGTGTGTGTGTGTGTGTGTGTAAATAAACCAGTTTGGGCTTGGATCTGCTTAGAATAGCTGTAAATTAATCATTCTGGATAGAATTAAACTCTTTTTTATGTATTTATTTTTTTAATCAATCAGTGAAAGGCGCTACCTTCAATATATAAAATATTTTTTTTCATATGGGTTTTAGCTTGTAAATACAATTATGCAGTTCTTTACATTGTAATTAAAAAAAACTGATGAACTTGATTTGATCACTTCAAGAGGAAAGAGTCAGCACAGTCATCCTGAACAGACAATCCCAGCCTGTTGCACTTTTACACCATAAATAACAACATTAATTATTGAACGGAATCTTTGTGTTGATTTTGCGAAGAGCAGCATTTGGAATGCATTACCACAAATTACAATTTGCTGCAAATTAGTGTATTTTTGGAAAACAAAGTGACAAAAGGAAAGAGCATAATAACTAGATAATTAGAGTGAAAATATCCAAGCCCACTTAGAGTCACAAATCTGAGAAACACCATAGCAGTGCACCTGCTGGAGTATTCCAGCGTCAGTCAGAGAATCTGTGCACGTGTTACTGTGTGTCTATGGGCTCTTGTCTGAAAGCTTTACAGCAGCAGTGTGATAAACATCCTAATCCCTTATAATTACACTGGATCTCTCASTCATACACACCAATGTGTTCTGAACCTCTCAGGTGGGATCCTGGTGTACTTCCCGGTAATTACCTCGTCTGTCAAACAAACGAGCGCAGAAAAGAACAAGCAGAGCACAGATGAGGGACAAAAGATGGAAGGAAGGGAAGGAGGACTTGAAGAAACCAAGATGATAGTGGAGCGGTGTGGGGGGCGTTCAGTAAAGTTGAACCGAGGGGAGGGATAAAGAGCAGAAAAAACACAAAGTTTAAGTGGAGTAAGAGGAGAGTGCAAACTGTCAGTTCTTGTCTGTTTTGCTTGTCGCGATTTCTTAACGTTCCTGCCTCCGTTGCTRCTCTCTCTTTTCTTCATCCTGCTGTCACAGCGCCTTCGCTTTGCTCTGCACCTGTGGTTGTCAGGCGTAATTCTGCAGCCCGCCTCTTTCCCAGCACCACATCTTCCGAATAACTATCATTAGCCAACACCCAAACTGTCCCCACTCCCCCATACATCTTCCAAACAAATACCCCCCCACACACACACACACTCACTCACTCCTCCCCCTCATACTTTGTTCTTGCTTGACCAGAACGACACGCTCATTTTGTCAATCAGTCTCAGCTCCATGTCCTCACTTGAATTCTCATCTTCACTGTTATATTTGACTTCTGTACTGCAGAGACAGAAATAATAAATATAAATAAGTGAAACAATGTCTGGACCTAAAAAAGATTTTATTTTTTTATTGTCCAGTAAAAATGTTTAAAATGTAAATTCTCAGTGAGTGATTCCAGGGCTAAATAACGACTACTAATGACTGATATGATGACAAACTTTACCAGACTATCCCTTTCACTTCTATTGTCCAAAACTGGTGAAGCTAGGAGGTGGCAAATGTATTTCTATACAGACTGATGAGACTTAAAAAATATGAAACAAAGTTTCTGAAAAATATTTGTAAGATTGTCTTATGTGTCTGGATCCATGCAAAGTGGGTTTAAATCTGTCTAACGTATGGGTAATCTATACAGCTTGTATGTATGTACGATTTTAAGAATCACAGTGTGTGCACTAGTCAAGTGCTATTCCATTAAAACAAAAGTCCCACTTATGGTCCGGCTCTTAAGCCCGCAACATAAAAAATGGGGGAACACGACACACGGCACAGTCTTAAACCCTTTAGAGGCATTTTTTTTTCTAAAGTGTCTAGGAGAGTTGTAATGGGGAAACTCAACCTCGCTGCTCCCCACTCAATGGTCGCACAAGGTGCGCCTCACCACCTGGTCCTCCACAACCACCGAGGCCCAGAACTGGTGCCTCAAATGGGATCGCCACCAGGACGCCACCTCGTTAGCTGCCGGCCGTGCTCTCACCAAACTTCTGTCTCAACGTTCCGTCGACCACACCTCCAGCCTTGAACTCGTCGTTGGCTGATCAGCTTGTCCAAACCAAGCCCCAACAAGACATTCGGAAAGAAGAGACAGGAAGGACCAATCCACGCAGTACATGTCAGACCGCACGCATTCAGCTCACACGCCCAACACCGGCGTCGTCTCCTTTGATTAACCCTCAGTCAGTCAGCATGCCTGCCAGTCCATCGGCCAAATGGTCGCCTGCCAGTCGACTCCTTCCATCACCTGTCGTCTCAGGCTAATCTGAGGGGAACCAACAACCACACACCTGCACCACACTCCTGATAACTGCTCCAGGTCAGACTGACTCCTCCCCTCTCAGGACCTTAAAAGGAAACAGTAACAAGAGGCACCTGCCAGCAGAGTTAGTAATCAGCAGGGGCCGTCACACCAACCTACACACTATCCCGACTCTAACAGGTTGTCACCTTGCCAATCAGTGTTAGACTTATTAAAAAAACTCAAATTAAGTGAAGAAATACAACAGGCAACAACAGTAAACAACATGTGAGGTGTATTGTTATGGTTTAGACTTTATTTACAGAAGATTACAACTTTAATGTTGTAAAATCACTTTATTCTTGCAATTTTACAACTTTCTTTTCATGCAGCTTTATTCTTGTAATGTTACGACTTTAATATTTTAATATTGACTTTATTCTCCTGATTAAAAACAATCTCATGTGGTCCTAATACTCAGTCTTACAAATCTGATTGTCCTTGTATATTTAAGATACAAAAGACAGCAATTAGCAACAGTTGGACAATAATTATCCTAAATTTTGTCAGTACTTTATCAAAAGGTTTTACTACTACTACTGAATGTGATATTATTTATTTATTTATTTATTTATTTATTTCCCTGATATTGTACAAAGCACATTGATGTTTTTCCCTTTTTTTCTTCTTTTTTGGCATGTGGCTGTAAAAATACTAAAGGAAAAATCAAAAATGTGATCAAATAAAACTCCCTGGGTGAACAGACTGCATTGATAGAGTGCTTTGATATGTATGCATGTGTCTGGCACTATTTTGCACCAAACTGTGACATGTGGACAAGAAGAGCGTTTGTCACCACTGAGCCAGCCGGCCCATTTTATACATTAGTAATTACGCATCAGTACATTCATCCAAMAACATTTGGTCAGAGAAAACTATAGCTTCTAAAATGACAACTATAGATAGTACAAAAGGATCACAGTCCTTAAATGTGAGACAATTATTCTTAACATTATTTCTGAGTTTAGCTGAGTATTTTACATGATTCTGAAGTTTAAAGCTGAACACAAGTCTGATACGTCTATAGACACAGCTATGAGTAAAGTTCTTACCTGACAATAAGTTTTATGTAAGTCATAAACAAGATTTGAGGTTTGCAGTCACACTCCAGCTCTGAGTTTTGGACTTTGATGTAGTTTTGGTTATTGTGCCCTGGAGGTTTCACTAAAAGTACATGTGCTCAGGTTATTTTCCGTGCAAAACACTGCAGTCCTTTTTGGATTCTTTCCTATTTTTCTTCTAACGTGGCAGCACTATGTTCAGTTTTGACAGCTTATTTTCAGTATAAAAATAAGAATTGCTTGACAACAGATAACAAAGAGTTTAGATTTGATGCACCTGATGATTTAAAGAAAATAACATGTTCACTTTGGTCAGACAGGTATCATTTTTGTAAGTTACTTGTAAAGTGAAATTCCATTCAGTCAGATTTTTTTGTGAGTTGTATTCACTCCAGATCTGAATTTTGTCCAAGTAATGAATTTCATCTTTAAAATGTGGGCATGACTTGTGTAGGAAATGCACATATGCCATTTTTTGTTGTTTTTTTTATTGAGAAAATAATGCAATTTTGAACATGATTGAAATTGGAGGACTGTGACTTATTGTATTGTTTGAAGACAACTTTTGTCCAAAAGTAATAGAATGACAGATTTTTATACAGACATTTCTTACTGTAGTCTCTCTGCAAGAAGGTTGCAGGATCGCCATCTGGCCTATGGCTTTTCCGAGTGGAGTTTTCACATTCTCTCCCACATGAAGATTGTCTACAGGTCCTCTGGTTTCCTTTCACAGACAGAAAACATGCGTGGGTTAAATGGTACATATGTAGTGTGGCCCTCTGATGAACTGGAGTCCTGTTCAGGTATTTAAAATAATATCTTGGCGTACACTTTTTATAAATCCTATCTGCATTGAAAACTATTAGCTGATTACTTTTTTTGTCAATATTATTGAAATGTTCAAATTTACTATTACTTTTCTACAGTTTCAACCATGTTTTAGATTCATGATCTCAAGTCTCATTTCACTTTRAGCTTCACCATGAATATCAAGAGACATCTTGTGCTGGGCATCAGCTGTACTGAAAGGTATTACATTTAAATATAAAAATAACAAATAAGTTATTGCGGGGACATTTCTATATTGCTTCTAACAGTAAAATAGTTCAGTTTTGACATTGAAATATGTCCTCTTTAGCAAGCAAAGGATGATGCTAGCCTGTGGTTTTTCACTTCTCTGTGGCTCTGCTGGCCAGTGAAACTCTGGGTTATAAACCCTCCTCTTTTCTGCACATTTTTTCTTTATCACTTTTTTTCATATTTATGGCAGTTATTTTCTTCATTATGAATATATCCTTCTTACATACACTGTATCTCCTTTTTGATGAAAGGGTGAACTTTGGCTGCAGGAATGGAAACATTGTTTCAGTCTTTTATTGTGAGGATGAAGCTGAACCAATTGGTGAAGCTCTAAATTTATTGGTCTAACTAACAAAGTATGTTAGTTGTATCAAGATATAGATCATAACCAAAAGAACAAGTCCTTGAATAAAGTGGCTAAAATGAGCCTCTATTGAGGTAGCTGGGCTTACAGGTGGGGTGAGAAGTCATCAATGGAGTGTTTCAAACTCTACAAAGTGGTAACGTTTATCTATTTATCCATTTCTCTTTGCATTTTCTTTCTTTTCTATGCAGAGCCACATGGGCATGTGTGCCCATCTCTGGAAGGCATTGTGCAAGAAGTGGCGTACATTTTTGCTGAACAAGTTGCAAGTCCATCACAGATTTATTCAACGCAGTATTGATGCATTACTAAATATTTTTTTACAACTTGATTGCCTGTAAGTCTGAACAAAGAACATTGGGCCTCATGCAAAAATATGTTCGTAGTCTTATCCTAAATTTCTCTTACTTTTGTTTGTACAAAGGGTTCATACGATCATGTCACGTMAGATTCAACAAACTCTTCTATCTTCAGGAAAAGTGGGTAAATGAGCTGCGTAAATTCCACCTGTTTGTATCCAGCTGCTCATGCACGCGAGAGGAGATTAGCATAATTACGA
>NW_013952431.1:2638707-2643900 GCF_001266775.1 Austrofundulus limnaeus | reverse complement strand
ATATATATATATAGCAAAGTATGATGGAAACATAACCTGACGAAGTGCAAATAACAAATACAAGATATTTCCCTTTGCGTGTATCAAACCTGATAATTTTCTTTAGTTTGTGCTTTTGACTGATCCTCATATTAACATGTCAGTCCWGTTCCATGTCAACACTCAAGATTTGCTTTTGTTTGCCATTAAGTAAGTTTTAGATTTTTGTTACCCTTGCTGCCTTTTAAGGAGTGATGGGAATTCTGTTTATTTTCCTTAACCCAGCTTGCTGTTAATATTTTACAGAGACTTATATCCTCTCCTTTTTTAATGTTTTATATCCACAATCTTGACTGATTTGTCTACAATGACAGTTTTCAATTTTACGCTGATGATGGCCAGCTGTGGCAYACAAATAACTAGCTTTTAATTATGTTTAATATGCTTTCTGTGCTTTGGGGAAGATAATCTTGCTTTGAGCACTGGAAAAGTGATTTTCCAGCAATCATCATCTTATCCCATGTATCACCTTGCTCCAATACCACTTAGACCATTTTTTATAAACCTTAATAACAAAATTAAACATGGATTCTAATTAACAATAACAAAAGCCTATGTAAAACTTGTACATTGTTACCAATGTCAACGATTGTCAACTGCCAAAGGCCACTAGCACCTGGTGGAAACCATAATAAATGAAATTAGCTTTTAGAAATTCACAATTTTATTTTATCTATTTTTTCCATTCGTCAAAATTGCGTTATATTTTTTCATCAACTCTAAACCTGTTGGCAGCTTAAAAACAGCAAAGGATAAAATTGTACACCTTGACTTCATTCAATTTTCATGGACCTGTAAATATGCAGATTTGCTCTGGGACTGTGGTGACTGTGAAAATAAAAGAGCAGCTTGCTGCTGAGGAAAATGCTCCTSCTAACATATAGTTGTCATTAAACAAAGGTGGCCATTTGTAAACTGTCATTTTCCTAATCTGGWAGTTTTTGAGACCAAGGCAGATGAAAATAAATGGCAAACAAAAATGGTGAGCAACATTTGTTTCTTTTAACTTGTATTTCAAACTGTGACATCAATAGATGCTTGGCCAATGTCTGTATTTGACAAATCCAATATCAAAGCATAGTAACCGTGTATKTTGGAGCTGTCATGTCAGCTAATTTTTCTTTTCTTTTCTTTTTTTTTCTTTATTTATTTATTTTTTGTATTGAAGGTTTTCTTTCTAAATCTGATGCTGGCCATAAAAAGTCATATTGACCACTAAAGAGAAACTCTAAATAGGTGAGATCGTGTCATATCACATTTTAAAACCCTTGAATGAGTCTTGATTTATTAAAGGCTTGTGAAATATTCAGCGCAATGTGGTGATGTTCCTTGGTGGAGAGGAAATGTTTGCAGAATTGTTTATGCAATAAATACATTGTGCATGGGGTGAAAATCCTGAAAAAAAAACAGTCTTGAATGGATCTCATAATGATGGAAGACATGAATGGATTGAACAACTGCAGGCATTTTTGTAATGTAAGACATTATCAAACAGCTGTTACTTCATATCATTTTATGATCCTTATGATTCTAATAAAAGTGTTAATGGACAGTGTTATGCCCTTTAATTTGTTGYAAGATAGATGTTTAATGTTTAGACTCAGCCTATTCATTGAAGYCTTTTATTTTGAAGGTCAGTTTGGGCATGTGAGAAGTCAGACATCTTCTTCAGTAAAGTCTTATTTTACCTACACGTCACATTCAACAGGCTGCAAGCTTGTTTGATCACTACACACGCTGTGATATTAGGCCAAAAAAATCCAACATGTAGAATTTTCCCGATTTGAAATCGTAGTGGTCCCATAGGGAGCTAACTTTGTGTTTTTATTATTCATTCAAACAAAAAAGTAATTTCAATAAAAAAAACTTGAATCAAAACTCAAAATCAAAACTTTTTTGAGTTCAACCATAAACTTAGAGCATCAACCAAAGGTTTGACTTTCAACCAAAGATTTCTGACATGCAAAAAATAAAAATAAAATAAAATAATCTGTTTTGCAAAAACAATTGAAAATTTAATTGATTTTTTTCTGATTGAAAAAAAACTTTTTGTTCGAATAATAAAAACACAAAATTAACTATCGTCCCGACGTCCTTCTGAGTCGACTCCTAAATCACCACACACAGCAAGAAGATCTGCTCAGATTATCTTTAATCATCATGATAATCTGAGCGTCCTTAGGAATGTCAGAAGGGCAAAAATTGGTAAGATCCTTTTTTCAGGACAAATTTTAAGTTTCTCTACAATACATTCAGGACAAAGTGGACCTTACAATAGCCTTCACATCTAGGCCTTCACATCATCAAATCCTAGTGGTGAGAATGGCACACCTTACAATGCTGGCTTAAGAAAAAATAAGCCCAAATATGCCAGCTGGCTTATTCAGTTTCACCTATTGTCTATTCCTGCAGTATTTTTTTTTTGTTGTTGTTGTTCTGGAGTACCTCCAGAGTCTTTCCACTGATAAATATAACAAAAAAATGTGCTCAGACAGAATACAATTAGCAAAAGTGGACCTTTTTTTTTTTTTTTCAATGCTGCACATACAACACACATTTACAGATAGGTCATCCATCCAAAGTAACACAATTTCCAGCTCCATATGCTGGAGTTCAGTTTGTATTGAAATAAATGGCCACTGTTGATTTTGCCATCTGTTTGGACACAGAACCAGGCCCAACACTTGTTTCTGATGTAGAGTAAACATTACCTCAGTATTGCCAGTGACTATGAAAGCATATAAAATAGAATAGAATAGAACACCTTTTATTGTCATTACACATGCGCACAACGAGATTAGAGCCACAACAATAGAAAAACAATAAAAAGCACATTAAAAAGCACAAAGAGTGTTGGTTGTAAATGTGAAACTGAAATCAGAAGAAAGTTAAAAGACATTATTGCACATTGTGTATATTGAGGTATATGGATTGTGCTGGTATTGCAGGTGATAATTACAAAATAAAGTGACTTGTGTCCCACAGATGTATTTATTTCACAGTAGGTGAAATAAATACATTCATTGATTGTAAAACAAGTCAGTGTACGTGAGTGTTCAGTAAGGTGATGGCTTTCGGGAAAAAAACTGTTCTTGAATCTGTTTGTTCTTGTTCTGATGCACCTGTAGCGCTTTCCTGAGGGCAACAAGTCAAACAGTTCAGAGCCTGGGTGGGAGCTGTCATTGGTGATCTGCTCAGCTCTACTGAGGATGTGTGATGAGTAAATGTCCGAGAAGGATGGGGAGAGGGCAGCCAATGATCTTCTGAGCTGTTTTGACTATTCTCTGGAGCCTCTCCCTGTTCGCCGGGGTGCAGCTGCCGTACCATACCAATACAGTATGTTAGCAGGCTCTCTATTGATGATCTGTAGAAGGTCAGCAGCAAGTTGGTGTTCAGGGTGTGCTTCCYAAGGACTCTCAGGAAGTGTAGCCTCTGCTGAGCCTTCTTGATGACGGTTGTGGTATTCTCAGTCCAGGTGAGGTCGGCGGTGATATGGACGTCAAGAAACCGGAAAGTATGGACCCTCTCTACACACTCGCTGTTGATGTAGAGGGAGGCCAGATTGCTCCAGACTTTCCTGAGATGGAGGATGGCTACAGCTCTTTAGCGTTAAAAGGCTCTTCAGACTGGTCAACGCTGGAGCACATGGCTTTCTGTAATGATCACAGCTGCTCAATTGAGCCTCATTACCTGATAACTTGAGTCATTTCTAACCTTTTCATCCTTGTGCTCAGAACTGCCAGGCCTCCTCCTTGAAGAACCTTACCCATCCAAGCTCATCTTCATCTAGAGTTTACATACTCACCTGCTGCTTGCCCGTTGTTCTGCAACTATACTACTCTGCCCTACTGTCTCTCTGAAAGCTCCACCTGGATACTTACCTCTTTGGGACTCCTACTCACCTGCTCCACCTTGCCTTTGGTCCCTGGATCCTCTCTGTTGGAAACATACCTGTACCTCCATGCTCTGTCCCTTGGATCCTGTAAGAACCTAAACCCATCAATTACCAAAATAATTCTTTTCCCAGAATCATTACTTACACAAACCTTCTTTCAAATCTGTATCTTCTTCTCTGTACATATTTGTAGACAGAAAAAATATCCAGTTTCAATGAGTTTAGAAAAAAAATCTTGTGGTTTAAAGGATATTTTGCATAGTATTAACTCTAACAGTTAATGCCAAAGTTTTAAACGAAGAATAAAATTTATCCCAAGATATCTTAYTAACTACCAAACTGAATTTGATCTAAACATCTGTAAAATTCACCAAGTTGTCCCCACCTTTGTGTTTGCAAAGTTTGAACTGGCATGGTCATCTTGAACCAGGCTGACTCCAAAAGATGTTCAGTTGCAGTTGTTCATTGAGTGATTACTTTCTGTATTTTAACAAAAATTGTCCACTGGTTCATGTGATCTCTTGCTTACAGGAAAGCATCCCCATCCCTTCCATGTCAAGTTGCATGGATTGTCTGTAAATTTCACTGATTTTCCCACATTTTGCATGTGTACAGATGTATAGGGAAGTCTTACGTACTTTTTTCAAAAAATAGTCCATCAATTTTTTTTAAGTTTCAGAGCCAGAAGGCTATAAGGAAATATTTTTCCAACTCTTAGTTTTCCATGGTTTTATACTGTAGATGCTGCTATCTGTACCTCTACAGCCCACAGTCCACTTGTCTGCTCCAAACCCAACAACCTCTCCCCTGTTGAATTATGTGACAGATTTTTTTTGTGAAAATTATGCATTTTGGAGGGTCAAGATACAGGAAAATTTTTAAAAAGGTTTCACAAGTATACCATGCACAAAGATAGTAACATAAAAGTCTACCTTTCATGGAAACAGTGTTTTACTGTATACAACATACATCCTGCAGTGTCACAGACAGGAAATCATTATAAATTCTGTTCTCATTTTACCTGTGATCAGTTTAAAAATATGTTTCCTCTAGAGGTGAGCAAGTTTGCCTCATCCGTTATTTTTTTGTTTGTTTTGTTTTGTTTTCTCACTTAATTTAATTCTCTATTTGAGAAGATCTATAAAACATGCAATCAATTTAGTTTACAGCCACTGCTGAATCCCATTCCCTCTGGGACCTTGAATTCATCCCTGACCTTTAGCCATAGCTGCTGCAGTAAACAACCCCCCCCCCCCCCC
>NW_013952431.1:2633993-2637721 GCF_001266775.1 Austrofundulus limnaeus | reverse complement strand
CACACACACACACACACACACACACACACACACAAATATGCACACAGACCTACACAAAGCAACACACTGATGATATGCCAGCCGACTGATTATCGGGGGCGTCTCTGGGCAAATGTTCCCTGAATAACTGACAAAATAAAACATAAGCAGGGAATAAAATAAAAAGTGCAAAGCACTCAGCCCGGCCTAAAAGAGAAATTTATTGACCAGAGGTGTACTGTATATCTGATCAGATGAGGGAATAGGGGTGTGTGTATGTGGGGGGGGGGGGGGTCAACAGTAAATAGTAGATGGAATATCAAGTGATGGGAAAAGAGAGGGGAAAAATGTGAAGTAAATGTAATCAGGGAGGGGAAACTAAACGGCAGAGAAATCAGAATATGAATAGGAGAGGTGAAGATAGAATGTAGAAACAAAAAAATCCTTTGGGATAGTCTGAGCTTTTCTCCAGTGAAACATCCCAAACTGGATTCACAGCTCAAACCTAAAACGGTTGGAAGTTTTGATCACTTTAATACAGTGGAACAATCAGTACCTCCTCMTCTATATGACAAACATATACAAATAATCAGTCTACTTTTAACTAAAAAGGAAAAAAAAAACAATAATAGCTAGAGGGACAAGAGGCTGGTATTCGGTAAACAGAGGCTGATGTGACATCACAAAAGTCGACATGGCACCTGGGAGGCTTAAGCTGAGGTAAAGAGCTTGACGTGATCTGACAGTTTGACATTTGAACAGCCGATGCAATATGATGGTGGTTCACCTGATACTGACTGACCGTACAAGAAATTGCATGTTGTTGTAATAAACACCATCTCAGTCAAGGTTCATTGGCAAACAACATTTGACCAAGCAGATAATAGTAACTGAGAGAAGGTATTGGGGGGAAAATACTTTTGTGCTAAGTGTAGTGTAAGAACAATTGTGTTTGGTAGATTATTTCTTATGCTTCTTGGCAATAAGTCTTTTACGGTTGGGAAGCTTAAACTGTGCCATATTTGTAAGGAACATTTGTTTGTGGGATGAGCAGTAGAGCTGAGCTGGGTTGCAATTTATTAAAAAGGTGTTGTGCTGGGTCAACCCATTCTCACTCTCAACTCATCACATTGATGCTTGGTCAGGTACCGTTGCATTGACGCGCCAGGTAACCCYCTCACGTTAGTTATTGATGAGACAGAGAAGGAGGAGTGTGTTGTCATATTTGTTCCCTAGACATCCTACATGTTGGCTGGGTGCCTTAAGTCCTCTGTCTTCTTCTAAGCTTGTCTTGTGACTTTGGCACTGTGTAGATCCATCGTCGGCTGTTGGTGTTTTGAAATCAGTTTAATGCCCAGTTTGATGATGCGATGAAGTTGATGACAGTGGAGCCAGGGTAAACACTGAAACAGAGATCAGGATGTTGTCAATGGTGGCTCTGTAGTAATGGGCACACACTTCAGTGAAGACGTTCARCTTTTTGTACACCTTAAATTCATGCATCCTCCATCCTAGGTGGAGCCATCTTGAAAACCTTGTTTGAACCTTGTTCTTTGGTCATGGAGATGCCCATGAACACAGCAAGGCCAACTTCTTTTTACAGCTGTACCAATAATGATGAGAGGAAAACGTTTTTTTCTGAGGTCAGTCAATTCAGTCATTTTGTTGGTGTTT
This sequence comes from Austrofundulus limnaeus, assembly GCF_001266775.1. Taxonomy (NCBI): domain Eukaryota; kingdom Metazoa; phylum Chordata; class Actinopteri; order Cyprinodontiformes; family Rivulidae; genus Austrofundulus; species Austrofundulus limnaeus. The sequence continues at coordinate 2,636,068 of NW_013952431.1, read as the reverse complement.
AACAGTACAGCACAATGTCAGCTCTGATATTTCATTTTTGGTGGCTAGTCCAGGAGCATTTTGATTGCATTTGAGTTGTGTTTGTACAGCATCAGAGGCACCTTCCAGTCAGACCTCTGTGTGGAGAATTTCACACCAAAATGTAGTGTGAATTTTAGAAATCCTTAATTTGACTGGTTTGCCTTGATTACCGTTGACTCGGAATAAATGTGAGAGGAGTATCAGTGTGATTTTTATAATAAAATCTGATGTTTATTTTGAGACTTTCAGCCAGATTTAGTAAACTATGAATTTACTTTTAGCTATCTGTTATTGTTTTCTTAATCTCAAATGTTATTTATGCCCATTTTAAGATTTAACAATTTGTTCAGGCAGACAGATGCATCATAGGTGGATTAGTAAAGCAGTGGAGAAAAGAACTGAGATGCATCTGATCTATGCTTTCGCAATGATTATTTATTTATTTATTTATTTATTTATTTATTTATTTATTTATTTATTTTTGCACAGAATGATTTCTAAGAAAATATTACAGGCAAGTTGAAACTGTAGTTACATGTATAAGGAAAAAAAACTTCCCTTTGCACCTTTACAGCACACATCCCTCTATTATTATACGCTCACTGAAATTGTCCTTTACTTTTAAAGGTAAATTCTAGTTTTATTACCATCTCTACTATGATGGTTAACGTGTTGCAGCATTGTGTGCATTCCTAGCCGGAACATCCATGGGAGGGGTGCACTTTCTCAAMACATTGTTTTATACATATAACCAAAATATGGAGGCTTCTGTATGTTTGTATCCTTTTATGCATCCAAGCATTCTGTTCATCTGCCATTCATTTCATTTAGAGGTTGACAAATTCAAGTTGGACAATTTTGACAGCTTATTCTGTCTGTTTTTTTTTTTTTTTTTTCAAAAATGCTCAAAATTCTTTTCAAACCACTTAGCTTTCAAAATGCTTTTAAAGAGACTGTCTTGTGTTTTTAAATGGGTTTGGAAAGAAAAGAGGGACTGTGCATGCTTAAGTGATTACTTAACTGTATTTCCATGTGAAAATCTTGATGGAGCTCAACGTGTAGGTGTGTGTCGGTGTGTGTGTATGGAAAAGAGTATGTGCATCACTGTGAGGAAGTATATCTGAGTGCAGGCTGTATAGCTCAAGGTCACTCTGAATGGAGCCATATAAATGAACTGGACACACCAACAAGCTTATTACTTGAGGGAGCATGCCCCCCCCCCCCCACACACACACACACACACATACACACACAAGCACACAGAGCAGAGTTATTACAGCCACTGTAGTGACATGAATTGCTCCTCCTGTGATTCCCTCTCCTTGGCTCTTTGTAAATCTCTTGGAAATAACCTCAGTAACTGCGAATTACAACCACTAACAGAGGAGCTGGGAGCAAAAGGTGGAGCTCACACAAGCAGAAAGCAATCCTTTACAGAAGGCATGCAAAGATAACAGTTTTTTTATTTTTTATTTTATTTATTTTTTGTGCTTACACTACATTCTTGTCATCTACATGTTTTTGGTTCAGTTTAATCTAGTAGCTGATTATTTTACATGAAACAGAACTTATTTCTTTTGAGCGATGAGGTATTACTATTATCACCAGTCGAGTGATTTGCATTCCTGGCTTTCTTGCACTATATATGTCTAGTTTTGAAACTGTATCTTTTAGAAAACTTTTTTTTCTCAAAATGAAAGTGAATACCACAAACTTGACCCGTGTCTCCTTGTGAAACTTGTCCGTCCTCAGAAAGAGGATGTGYGAGGCTTTTGCAATCATTTTTGACAGTTTTGAAGCAGGTGTGAGGGAGATGTTGCATGCAGTTTCTGAATCGCATGAAGGAGACAAACAAGTGTGACAAGAGAAAAGTGACTGTGTTCAGARTTTGAACCGTCTGGCTCAGCTGATGTTTGTCCCATTGGAGCTCACACTTGCAATCGACAGACTGGATATCAGCCGCAAAGAAAACACTTAAAGCACACATAAAAGAGCCAAAGAAAACCCAAAGACCGACTATCATCAGTTTTATGGATATATATATATATATATAT
>NW_013952431.1:2623831-2632478 GCF_001266775.1 Austrofundulus limnaeus | reverse complement strand
TGTGTGTGTGTGTGTGTGTGTGTGTGTGTGTGTGTGTGTGTGTGCATGTGTGCGTGTAAGTGTGTGTTTCACTGTGATTGGCCAAAACAGGTAAATCCTCGTGCTGAGACGTGTCAATCTCTCATGAGAGCCGGAAGGAAATAACAAACTGTTTCGTGTAGGAGGCTTCTCCTCTTTCTTCTTTCTTTTTTTTCGTTCTTTTCCATCTTTCTGACCAGAGGCCCTTCTTTCTTTTCTTCCCACTTGCATTTAGAAAAAAAAGAAAGAAATACTGTCTTTTATCCTAGAACTACACCAGCTTGTCTATTCATCTTCTTTTTGCCCACTGTTCAATTCACTTGGGAGATTGTTTGGATGGCTTTGCAGTGACAAAGATTTGATGGGACTCTTGTTGCAGATGCTGACAATGTAGTTTAGTGTTAGACTTGACTCACGGAACCAAGACATTYGTATTAAGTTATCTATATGGGTTTGACATGCATATGTTATGGAGAAAAATGGACAGAACTGCACTAGTTCACCCTTTTGGATTWTGATCTATTACTGATTTTAAAAGAGTTATAACTCATGCCCTTTGTAATGTMTGCTGAYAGCTATTAAACACAATTAAATAYGCCACCAGGAGTTTTTCTTTTATTTTTAACAGCCTTTATGAACCCAATTTAGCTCCATAATGTTTGTCAATGTGACAACACAGACAACACATGTAGGCACCACCAGGCATTTCTAAGCTCTGGGAATATGAACCTTTTGGCTTTCCATAATCTGCAGCTTTTGGGATTTATAAAAGCAGTTATTACAAGGGAGGAGTCAAACTGCTGAAACTATTACTGTCATTTTCAAAATTCTTCTCTTCTGAGCCATAAAAAAACATTTTCAACCATCCTTCTGATCCACTATAAATTATCAGCCACAACATGATGCAGATCTTTATATGTAAACCAGGCTTAAATGATCACACAGTCATGAACTTGGCTTTACATTAAATCTCTTCAAACCTCCAAGCACCAGCAAACAGTAATGATATTGATAATGTAATGAAATAAAAGTATTCCTTTAATGACATAGTCTCCCATGTGTCTGTTTTGTTTTAGTGCCTGCAGGAGTGTGTGTTTTTAAATGTTTTTTTTCCAGAAAATTAAACCACTAAATGTGCTTCAATGAAAGTCTGAGAACATAATCATTAGATTTACAGCTGCAAATAAATTACTTTTGGAGTCCACTCCAGACCAATTCAAAATGACCACAACAAACTAAGTGATCTTAGCTAACAAAAACTGGCTGTGTCTGAATTCATGGGCTGGGTCCTCAAGAGCACGTAGCCCAGCTGGGCCACGTGGGCCACATCCTCCCTGGGCTGGGTAGGCTGCTTAAAACTGCCATGAAATGAGACAGTCTACGCTTTTCCTGATGTCAGCTTTACGTACGTTTGCATGTTACCGTAGTGATCTGTTTCATGTCAGACTTAAAATGCGTTGGGACATGTACTGTATTTACACGTCTTTTTACTGGAAGAATAACTTCACAGTTAAAATGTTACACGTAAATAAATAAAAAAAACATTATTAATTTGGCTTTAGCTCCAGTTTCAGCACTTGAAGTTGCGTTTTTTTTTATTTAACTTCTTATTGCAGCATATATTTCAACAGCTAAATTGCTAAACTTAATTTTAAAAACAAATTAGTTGGTCCAAGATGAATTTCCAAACTATGTCGACTCGTTAAAAAAATTAAAAACTCCACCGTCTTTGTTTCTATGTTTATTTTGCTGCCCGCACATTGAATCCTGGGATTTCCTCGGCTGGTGAGGATACACTGGTCGTGTTTCTGTCAGCGTTTTTTAATGCGCATTTTGAAGTATCGCATCAGAAAAGGTGAATGGAAACGGCATGATTCGAAAAAAGTTCCTCTAATTYGCATCAAAGTTGATACACTCGCTTRAGATGGTTTTTGTTTTTTTCGAAAAAGAGTTAATGCGCAAAAGGAGAGATGGAAACACATTTGTCAAATAAGTTCTGACCTAACAAACATTTACCTCACATGTTGATCAGCTGTTCTCGCTGTCTGTCCGAAACCGGTCCCGGTACCAGAGCGACTGCAGCTGSACCCTCCTCCCGCTGCCAGCATATTCTCAGTTAATCCCATAACATGAAGAGAACTGCATTTCTTTCTCTACCTGTCCAGACAGCATGTAAAATCGCCAAAACTACTTGATATGACAGAATAATTACAACTTTCCAGATAGTGGCAACACATTCCTGATAACTTCTCCCCATTTTCCTGAGATGCAACTTTTACTTCCTGTTTATCACACGCGTGCATCTGACGTAAATGATTCGCTTAAAGCCAGTTGATGTAAACACTTCTGATTCACATTTCTTCATTTTTTTCCTTTTTGCTAAATTTAACAAATTCGCTAAAAAATTGGAATTAAAATTGGATGGAAACACGGTGACAGATGCATCCTCGGATTTCAAGAGTTTGTTGGCTGCATTCCTCGGCCGCATGAGGAGGAGCCTTCAAATTGGGACAGTACTCCACACGAGGCAGTGATGTATGCGGCCGACAAATGTGAGCTCATGAGGTCCCAGCCTATGAATTGAGATACAGCCAGTATGTTTCACGGATATTAAGCTAAACACTGGCAGTGATAGATAGTAATACATCATAACAGATATTCTGAGTTCTACCTGATTACATGTGATATTTAATCATTGCCATTACGTCTTGGATTCAACCCTGTGTTATTTATTTATTTTTTATTTTTTTGCAAAATGTATCTTGAGCCACTGAAATAATTTTATTAAAACACACACAAAATAATCACAATGTAACTACCAGTTTATAAATTATTAGGTTTTAGGAGTTAATCCTGTTCAATATAGGAAAAGGACATCTAAAAAAGTTTTGGACAAACTTAAAGATGATTTGGAAAAAACAAAATTGGAAGGATGTCTTTGTTAAAGATGAAAGTAGAGCCTTTGATGTGTTTATGAATATTTTGGGGTCTCTGCATGAGAAGAATTGTGTGCAAAAATACTATTCAAACAGAAATGTTGTTGAAAAACCATGGATGACCAATTGGTTATGAAATCCTTGTAAATAAAAGAACCATTTGTACTCATGCTTCATAAAATTGAGAACAAACAAAGTGGAAGAGGGATATAAAAATATAAAAACAAGTTAGCATGGATTRTAAGAAAACATAAGAAGGAATATTACAGTGATTTATTAGATAAAAGTAAAAGTGGTATGAAAGCAATGTGGCGAACAATGAATAAGATCTTGAAAAGTTATAAAGTACGGTCAGGTAATTCATAGTATTTTGTAAAGGAGGATAAGGAAATATGATCAAATTGAGAAAGTAAATGAATTTCTTCAATATTTTGTAAATTCTGGTCCAAGTCTTGCATCAAAAACACCAAAAGTAGATAATAATATAAATCATACAGTCAAGGGTTGTACCAACAGTATTTTTCTTGGTGAAACTGACAAAGAAGAAATTTTAAATGTTGTTAAAAGTCTTGCAGATAAAAGATGAAAATGTGTGGACATGGATATGATGTTTGTAAAGGAAATTATTGGTTGTGTTATTGAGCCATTTACATTTGCTGTATATATAATTCATAATTTCAACTGGAATATTTCCAGATAACATGAAAATAGCCAAGGTAATTCCCCTCTATAAGAATGGTGAGAAATGTATGTTTACAAACTATAGACCAATCTCCTTGTTGCCACAGTTTTCAAAGATTTTAGAGAAATTATTTGTAATCCGATTAGATCAATTTATTGATAAACAAAACATAATAGGTCAACATCAATGGCTCTAATGGAGTTAATAGAACAAATAATAACTGCTGTTGATCAGAAGCTATGCTGTGTTAGTGTTTATGTTGATTTGAAGAAAGCATTCGACACAAATGACCACAGCATTCTTCTTGGAAAGCTGAATCTAGAGGACCAGCATTACAATGGGTGTCAAGTTATTTAAAAGATAGGAAACACTTTGTGCAAGTAAATAAAGTAAGATCTGAACTCTGTAATATCGCATGTGGAGTTCCACAAGGTTCTTTACTTGGACCAAAATTGTTTATTTTTTATGTAAATGACCTGGTAAATGTTTCAGGACTTTTAAAATGTATTCTGTTCGTATATGACACAACAAGTTTTTGTTTGGGTAAAGACATAGAACGAATGATTGGGATGATGCAGATAGAATTTGTTAAAATGCAAACAGTTTCAACTCAATAAACTATCATTAAATTTAGATAAAACTAACTATATGATATTTAGTAAAATAAAGAAAGCTATTGATGTTCCATTTAAAGTTGGTGATGTTGAAATTTGTAGAGTCAGTGAGGTAATGTTTTTGGGTGTTATCATAGATGAAAAGCTGACATGGAGAGCTCATAGATAATTTAAAAATAAAAATAGTTAAATCTATTGCAATATTTTATAAAGTAAGAGAGTTATTCAACGATAAACCTCTGTATATGTTGTATAACACATCAGTTGTTCTGTACTTAGCTTATTGTATAGAAATCTGGGCTGAAAGCAAGTAAAACTATTACAAATCCAATTTTCATTTTACAGAAAAGAGCTGTAAGAATCATAATCAGAAAACTTTATAGTCACCCATCAAATATATTGTTTTGTCAGTTGAAATTATTGAAATTTCATGAGTTGGTTGATTATAGTATTTTGCGGGTCATGTATAAGGCTCATTAAAACATATTACCTCTAAATATCTAGTTAAATTTTGTTAAAAGAGAGATCTATTATAATCTTAAGGGGATTGCGATGTTTGTGAAACTTAAATTTTAAACCAGTTTGAAGGAATGATGTAGTACGTCAATTCAGGGAATAAGATTATGGTATAATCTGGAAAGTGCTGTTAAAATGCCAGATCAATGTTTATGTTTTAGAGAATGATTAAAACTGGTTTGTTGAAGAAATATGAAAGAAGAATAATGTGTACTAAAACAAATTTTTGTTTGAGGAGGATTATTGTTGTTTTTGTTTTGTTTTGTTTTTGTTACTTAAAGACTATTAGTATTGTTTATTTTATCTTCTTTTCTTAATAAGGTGCAGATATAAGATTATTTTCTTCTTTCTGCTGCCTTTAATTTTATTTTTGATTTGTATTTTTTTGTATGTAAAGTTTGTTTTGTTTTCAAATGAAATCAAATCAATAGAAAAATATGGCGGCCACTGCTAACTAACACTAGGAAACATAGAAATGTCTATAACTCAATCAATATATGGATATTAAGCTGAAATGTCATGCCCAGCACACTTTAATTGCCACACATTTTGCAAAATATATGCCTAATACTTTTGCAATGTTTGATGAAGGCAACTTTTTTGTCTGTTAACAAAATATCTCTAACTACTGGACAGGTTGTAATGAAACACTCAAAAATTAATCATTAATCATATCATTAATGTCATTGGCTGGCACAGCTAATTAGCCTTAGCTAAAGCAAGTMTGATTCTAACTCAGTCAGTTGTACAGATTACTGAGTTAAATTACAGTTGCTGAAAATCATACATACTGCATACGTTAAGCATCAACATGTAAGAAAAATTTGTATTCAATAAACTGAAGTCGATATTAAAACCACCATTGTTAAATAAAATGATTTGTAGAAGGAATCAAACCATACAACACCAGAATTCTGGATCTGAGTGAGGTTTAYTGTCACCGAAGCTGACAGGAAACCACACTGGCGAAAAACCAGGAAGTTCACCAATTTATACATGCTCTTCAATGCCTGCGTTCGCCCCCTGTTGACCTACGGCTGAATCACAGGCATTCAGACAAAATACTCAGCTAATGTCCTCACAACGGTTTATTATGTGTTGTCACAGATGTTTCGGACATGTAACTGAACCTATTTCAATCAAAACATAATAGATTAAACACTGTCAACATTACAAAAAGGAAAACCTAAAAACATAGTGTAGTGCTTTTAACATCAGTACTAACCTCTAATAACTATAAATTTCTTCAAACACATCACACAACTCCACTACATCGGATGACATCACTCATTGTTCAAAACTTATGCATTCTTGTTTTCTTGACATAAGATGATCAGAGTCTAAAACCCTGGCATGAAAGGCACCAGGAAATATGTATTCCTTCAAGGAATGCTAGGCCTTTAATGGTAAATGATGCACTTAGAGTCTGAAAGTAAAGAGGTTTGCATTCGCCATGAATCTAAATCAAAATAAAACGGCATGTTGACATTAAAATCTCATTTAGTCAGTGTGTCCGTTGGGTTTCACAACTCTTCTGAGAACTCATTAAAATATAAACTCTGTAATGTTGTTATGCAAGACAGCATGACTATAAGACACCCTCAGTTTGCCTTTTTGTGTCGTACAGCTGCCTGTCCTTGTGATGATTGTTGTAAGGACCAGACTTGTTAATTAAATGCCTGAATGAGGCCCTGAATGTCTGCTGTTTGGTTTCAACTGAGATCAGAAGCCGAATCATGTCTTTCAATCGCACAATCCCAGAATGCTCCTGTCCTTCCTGATAATCACTGAAAGACCTGGATCTGCTCGAAAATGTCACTTCTTACAGAGGGGGATGGTGCCAGTCGGTTTCCTCTGAGCTGCATTTTTCTGATAGATCGTCTTGATTAGGTCTGAACCACAGCCTGCCAGTTGAACCGCAATCAGACAGTGAGAGTCTCATGGTGGCTAAACACACAAAGAACAGATGGCAAAGTCACAAATTCATGTAGACTAATATTCAGCGTACTGGCACTGATAATATGCGATTTGAACCAAAATACATTGGTCAGCAAAGGACTTCAAATCCTGTCCAATTCAATCTTTTCTAATGTTTATGACAATAAAAAAGTGCTATCTGACTATGTTGCAGGCTATTGTTTTTTTTTTCTTTTTCTTTATTTATTTCTATATACTTTTCAGCATATTGTAATAAACACACAAGAAGCTAAATAGATACATACATTTCAGAAAACTGAGAKAATTTATTGGACTACTGAGACAAAACACACCTGTTACACATTCAAAAGAAAGACCAGATTTGCACATTTTCAGTTCAACTCCAGAAACTTGGAGAAATTCCGGGTGATTAGCGCAGATGTGTTCCATGCACAGGAGGAAAGCAAGTTAATGGTGTCATGTACGTCCAAAAGCAAACTGCGCTTCTGTTCCAARTGAGCCACATAAAGCAAATGGCTCACTTGAGCACAGGCAGGGCATTTAAGTTGATTAGGCACTGATTCTTTTGGACTGGAATCTGTTTAGTCACAAATGTTTGCAACTGTCAGAACAGTGAACAGGAAGAAAACACAGGAAGCCATCCGCCATTGTCTCTGGTGGGTTCGGTTACGAGTGGCTTAGGTGGCTAGCATCTTGCCGGAGGCCACACAGAACACCCACACAAAATCATTCCGAAGGCTGTATGAGTTTCCCCAAACCAAGAGATATTGTAGCAGGTCCCTTGATTGCAATTTGAAAGCTCCACTTCCTCCTCCCYAAACAGCACAAAATGCCCAAACAACTTGACAAAGGAACAGTTAYAGATTTATTTTGTGAATGTTGAACGGATGTTTTGTGTGGAGTGTGTGTGCTTGTTGCAGCATTTGCTTTCTAACTGCAATGTAGCACCAACAATTGTTTGTAGATGAAACAATGCAATTAAACTATGTTAAGGAATAGCCCTTCCAAATAATGTATAATTTGATGCTAGCACTTTTGGCTAACTGTTGTGCTGCTATAATTTTTTGCTAAATATTTGGATGGTCTGGCAATTTCTGAGATTGCAGCTTTTTTTTAAGATACCAGCAATTCACTTTGGTCATGTCTTTGGGTGCAGATAGTCTTCACTCATGGTGCTTACTAGAAAAGATATGTAGATTAGATCTAAGCACACATGTAGATTTGTTCACTTTATAAGACACTTTCTCGTTTTTTTTTTTTATCAATTTATGACATGTCCCATGAGTCTTTGCTGCTCGAGTGTAGTCAAGCTTTTTCCAAGTGCACGAGCTAAAAAAAAACGTGAACCACCATATCGGCTGCTAGTTTGTTTTTTTAAGCACTTTAAAAGTATTTGGAATTCATGTATTATTGTTATAGTTTTGAATCTAGTCTTGTTTTGTTTGTATTTTTTGGCTCATGTCGTGTTTTCAGCAGCTCCCGTCACAACCCTGCTCCCCCTCCCCTCACAGATCCTTGGTAATCAGTTCATTCAACTCACCTGTGTTCTTCAGTATTTAAGCCTTACTCTCCCACAGCTCCAGTGCCAGTTTATCATCAGCTCTGCCTATGATTCACCAGCGTTGTCGTTCCTTGTCCTGTTCTGATCTCGGCTCCTCGACCCTCGCCTTGACCCACGGATTATCGCCTCATGCCTCAGCCCTTGTCGGAAACCTTCAGCCATCTGCTCCTCTGGTAATGAACCTCGTTTTGTTTCTCGGACTTCTGCCTTTCGCCTTCCCCTCTCTCGGCACCACGACATTTCGGACTTCCTGGTTCTCGACTCCTGCCTGCCTCTCTGGACACCTCCGCCTCACGCCTCCCAGGTATCGGACCCAAGCACTGTTTAATGACCATCGAGTAAAGCCTGATCCCTTTAAGCTACAAGCAAAGGAGTTAGCTTG
>NW_013952431.1:2611207-2623523 GCF_001266775.1 Austrofundulus limnaeus | reverse complement strand
AACATACTGTGTATACTTCTGTCACAGCTTCTTTAAATCTGTGTAAATATTCCCAACTTTAACCTTATTTTTGGTTAAATAAAAAGGTTTGATTTTCTTCATTATTATTATTATTATTAATATTATTATTATTATGCACATACCCTCAGTTGTTCTGTTAAAGATGAAGGAGCAATCCTGGAGACACAAGAGAAATCGTGTGCATCTCCTGCTTCAATTGTCATGGCTTTTTTTTTTCAGCTCTTGTCCCAGACAGTGATTAATTAAAGCCATTCAAAGGCACCAAACTTTGCATTGTTTTTTTTAACTTGTGATGATAAAACAATTCTTATTTTAAGTTTCCCAGGAAATTGGAAATCTATGCTGACTTGAATTTTCTGGTAGACCAGAGGGATTGATGGTAGGTAGGTCCAGGTCTCCATGTTGGGCTGTCAGACGGCTGACTTAAGCCTGCTGACAGCTTATTGATAAGCAACAGAACTCCAGAGTGCCCTCTCAGCCTCCAACAGTCTCTCCTTTTTCCTTCTCTCTCCTATCATCCAGCAGCTTTGATGTTTCTGTCTTCCACTCTTCCCTTCTGTCCTCTGTTCTAATCCACTTAGTTTCCCCCTCTGGGTCTCTCCCTTCTCCATGGCTCTCCCTGTCTGTCTCCGAGCCTTTCCTCGCTGCAGTTTTAAGGTGAAACTTCCCAAATTAGGAGCCAGCTTTAGCTCCTATCGCTCTCCCCTCCCACACTTCACTGATGAGAAGCTGCTCGTATTTAACTTTGTCCTGCGCCCTCCCACTGCTGCCACGTACCCACAAAAATATCYTGACATAGACCATAGGGGTGAGCAACGTAAAATGTCATAAAATTCACAATCACAGTTTTATCATGATATTTGTATTGATGCTTACTGAATTAAATGTTAATGAACAGTGCAACAAAATGATTTCCGTCCATAAAAATATAGTCCCCCACATGAAAGAAAGAAAGAAAGAAAGAAGATACATTGTACTTTACATGTAAACTCAAAATACATAGTGAATCTTTGTATTATAGCATCATGGTCATGATGGTGGAGGAGAGGGAGGATGCTCTGTCTCACTCCTTTTCTTCCCCCACTGGAGGTTTTGATGAAAGATGTTTCTCACAAGTGCCTGGAACCCTGACACAATGTGAACTGCTGCAGTCGTAAACAACTCCAATTAAAAAATAATAACCATAATAGTTTATGCGAGCATTCTTTTCTAACCCTTTTTATCAGTCTGTTTCACATTAAATGAAATATCTKTGCCAGAATATTTGAGTCATGTGACACTGACATTATTGTTAAAAACCTTAGCCACCATGACTTTTTTTAGACTTATTTCTTTTAAAAGGCAACTTTGRGTTTGGYTCCACTTGGACTAGTCATYAGCTCATGAATCTAGTCAGAATGAAACCATTTTTACAAACTGAGTCTGTTTAAAGAGCTGTCTACATATTATTTGCTCATAACTTTTCTACRCAAAATCAGTCTTCCATCTCTCGTTTACAGCTTGTACAAAACTCTGCCGCTCACCTATTAACTAACAGACATAAATATGTACATGCCACTCCTCTCCTTTCTTCTTTTCTCTGGCTCCTGGCTCAGTTTAGGATACAGTTCAAGCTGTTGTTATTGTTTTTTTAAAGTTTTGAATGCCTTKCACCGTCCTATATTTCAGAACTTTTGAAAACCCACCAGCCCAGCAGAGCTTTGCGGTCTGCCTGTCAACATCTGCTCAAAGTGCCTCGCTCTGAGTGCAAGAAATGGGGGAAACAGTCTTTTTTCTGTCGCTGGCCCAACAGCGTAGAATAGTCTTCCCTATGAGTTGTGTGCCATCTCTGGGCAGGTTCTATTCAGAGCCAAACTTAAGCTATTCATTTAAAAGGGCATTTCATGTTTAACTATCACCAAATCTGAACCACATGACTATGGATTCAAAATCAAAGTTGGAAAATRAAAGTCTAAAATGTGCACACAAACACAGCCACATACCGACACACACACAAAGAGGCTTTAGAAGATATACACTRAGGTGGCAAAAAAAATATCAAAACAAAACTGATTTAGAGAAAAGTAGAGGATTTCCTGACAGTGTTTTTGGACTTTTCCTCTCACTCACTTGTCACACACGCTTCCAGAAACAGATCTGCAGGTGGACAATCCAGTGCTTAGGCAGGCTAGGCTGAGTGCCACCAGGAGCCTGAGAGAAGCAGCAGGCAGCCTCTGAGTTATACGTACCAACACACACACACAAACAGACGCATGCAGACACACACACACACACAGACAAAGTGAGAAACAGCTCTGACATCTGTTATTGGCTCCACTTGAAATAAATCTACTTCGACCACACCAGAACAAAATCTGCAAATGTCATTTCTACAAAGTCAGACTTTCAAATCTGCTCCAACAACAGCAGTAAGAATCTACAAGAAAAGAAACACAGGTAAATAGAACACAAACAATCATATTGTGTTGATTTAAAACAAAACTAAGATTTGGAGTTGTTTATTACTCATGAGTAGTAAGTATATCTGGCTGTAAACTGAGTTGCCAGATTTTGGTGTTGGTGTATTAGAGAAACAGGATTATGTTCATCTCCACATCCAATTCCACATTTTGCAGACTTGTTGTGATGCACATACTAAAGCAATRACAGAAGTAGCCTGACTGACACTTTCTGCTGTTATTTTTGACTAATAAAATTGTCAAGCTTTTAAAAACGTCTTTTAAACATTAATGTGCATAACAYTGTAAAAACATTCATGCAGTCGATAAAAATCTCAGTGTCTGAAGGCCAAGGTGAGAAATCAGTGTTTGAAGCGTACGACCTTCAAGCTCTCAGGCAGAACTGAACGACTAACTGTCGCTCCACTATGATTGCTTTAGCGCAAGTGTGATGGTCCGATTAACGATGAGGCTCATATTGGATTTTCAGAGAGAGATGTCCCAGGAGGTTGTTACAGAAATTCCAACAGCTCTTAAATTCATTTAAACAGAGTCAGCGCATTGAACCAGTCAGTCTCCCATCCAAATCTGTCCACAGGACAAAGTTGGGGATGGGTCTGGACTAGACGTGTTAAGCTAAATATTGATACACTTAATACCAAGATGAGAATTGGTATCAAATCAATACTACCAATATTTTATATTGCTGTAGTTAGTTAATGATAATAATACAAAAATGTTTCTGTGCCCAAAATCTTTGTCCTGTGTTTTATCGTAATTGACTTGCTAAAGGCAAAACTATTCAATGAACATATATTTCAAGTATGACCATGTTGGTTTTGGTTACACTACACTACGGTATCATTATTGGCTATAGTGGTTTTATTTGGTGTCAATACCAAAGTTCTTAGTATTGCCCTATCCTTTTCTGAACACAAAAGAACAGAGTAATTATTACAGAAACTTTTAACGGTAATAATGGAAAACTGCTATTTCAAAGTTTAAAACCATTAAATAAAAAGTAGATGTGACAGCAGTGCCTTATGTATCATGATTTAAATGTTCTGCTGTACATTTTGGCTTTCATTGTTGAAACTTACTGGTGACCAGTTTAGGACAACTTCAGTCAACATTTTTATTATGTTATCACATCTTTTATTTCTGTCTTATTTCGCAAAAAAACCTTTATTCAAGGCCGATATACAGTAGATACAAACAAATCAGCAAAGCAGTTAGTTTRATTGCTAATTGCTTTGTTGATTTATGACTTTATTATAGCAAAACATATGGTAACAAAAAGCACCTGAATAACTTTCTAATTTCATTTGTGAAAGAGTTTCTTTTACAAACAACCCTAAATTTAATTAAGGTTTTATTTAAAACAAAGTCTTAAATAGTAYAAGGTAGCTTTAATAGTTTGATAAACCATATTCTTTTTGGTGCTTCTGTACTGGCCTGATTCCAACATGGATCATTAAAGTTGCATCTTAGAATCGGGAGCTAAATTCAGGGACGTTGGAGAAAACTTGGCAGTGAGAGCAGCACAGAAAGTTATTATCTGGTAAGCTGCAGCTGTAATTGCGCTCCAAGCTCCAACACTTATGATCTAACATTTAAAAGAGTTGTCAAACTTAGTCTCTAACACGATAGACGGAATTACACTCTGTCTGAACCATCAGATTTTTTTAGTCTTGTCTGTCACGTCGTCTCTGAAGTGATGTGGGAAAATGCTTTTTTTCCTTCTTCTTCTTCTTTTCGCCCCTCTGATACGGCTCACTTAAAAAATCAAATCACTCCTCGTCTCTTTTCTTCCCGCTGCCTTACCTTACAATTTCAGTGTGAATTCCTAAATACAATGATCCGCCTTGCATTTTCCTTTGTGCCCATCTCCCCGTTCCTCCTCTTCTTTCTGTCAAGAAACGGATCCAACAAAAAGTGCGACATTTAAATGAGCAACAGCATGAGCACTGTGGAGGGAAAAAAAGAGAGTGGATTAAAGAGGTTAGAAACAAGTTGGAGTAAAAAGGCTGTTTAAGTAGAAGGAATGAAAAGAAGCTGAGTGGTTTAAAAAATATAGCGACGGCAAAGCAAGTACAAGGTATACAATTTGTAAAGCGTACATGACAGAGGTAGGGGAGTTCCAAGATGTAATTTTGAAAGAGTGGCTTTATTTGAGCTTTCAAACTGTTGAAAAATAACACTTTAAACAAATGTTTATGAACTGCACTGGAAAGAATTGAAGAGATTTTAGTATGTTTTCAATATATTTTAATTATGAAAAATTGCAACAATAAAAAAATTATCTATTACTATAAAATATTTTATTATCACAGAATTCGTTATAATATTTAGATTGGTGAATCATGCATGTGTGTTATTGCCAATCCTCCTTAAGGCCCTGTCACATTATAACATTTCAGAGAATTTATGACATCTTATGAAAATTTTGTCATGACTACGTTATCTCAAATCAGGGTCTATGGAAGTAAAACCCAATAGCAGACTGGCAGACACAAGTAAACTCACAGATAAGATAAAAATACCTTTAATAAACCAAAACAAAAAGCTGATGAGGCTGAAAAACTTACAAAACACATGGAGGCATGGAGGACTGGGATCCATGACTAAATACAGTATATCAAGCTAAACCGATGGGACATTGGAGCTGAACTGATAAGGGAGTGACAACAGATGTGAATAGAAAACTCAAAGGCTAAACGGGAAATAAGAAAATAAAACAAGAATACCAAACAAAACCTAGACTAAGAATATCTAAAAAAACCCATAAAGAACCATAAAAACATTAACCAAAATGCAATGATCTTAACAACTCATGTAGGTTATACAGTATAATTGTTAGCATATTATAGTTATATACAGGAAAATTGACATTGTGTTCATTGACATACAAAACATTAGCACTAGTGGTTGGTGGGTAGGCTTCTTGAAAATGTCTCATTTTGTGGTGGAATATTCACTAACCCTGGTGGTTTTAAATAAATTATTTTGATTTTAAATAAGTAGGTAGCAATAGGGGGTAACATTGGGTGAAAGCTCCCTGTCAGTTTAAAACAGCTTCTGGTTATGTTTTTTTTTTTTTTTTAACACAGTAAGAATTCAGTTTATTTCATTCTCTCAGAAAGGTTTCTAGTTTTACAAAGAACTGTGACTGTGGATGGTGCAGTTGTTTTGACAACTGTGTTGATGATAAGGCATCGGAACTGTTTTCTCAAGGTGTATAAATCTTTTACTCACCATCTCTCTGGAGGCATTTTTTTATAAAACACATATCAGGCTCTGAAGAGAGAAATATCTGATTGGGTTAGTGATGAACCTTGATTACTTTTCCTTTTTCAGTCATTCTGTTGTTGATTTGCTGCCGTCTGGCGGTAACATGATTATCGTTTAAGCTTTAGCCATTGGTCAGATGGTCTCACATTTGACTTGAATATGTTAGATAAACAAGACAGAAGAATTGGCTTTTACTTCAATAACTGCACAGTTTCCACATGTTGAGGCTGCTGTAAAAGTCTGGATCATGTTTCCTGCACCTCTGCTTGTCAAATAGTTTTTGCTGAGATTATATGTTGTCAGAGTAGGATGGGTATTTGTCTCAAGCAGAGGCGTTTGATTATCTGGGAATCTTTTTCACGAGTGATGGTTATATAGTTTGTGGATAGGATRGATTGATGGATAAGGGCCTTATTTGCAGTAATGAAGGCATTGCTCCAGTCTCTCCGATGTTGTAAAAAAACCTATCTGATAGGTAATACTCCCCATTAACTGGTTCGTCTACGTTCCATCCCTCATCTAAGGTTGGGAGTTGTGGATCACAACCAAAAAATCAAGAACCCAGACAAAAGCAGCTGAATGAGCTTCATCCATGGGCCTTACTCCACTAGGGATTGAGTTTTTAAACTCAATCATCCACAGGATGTTTGGAGTAAAGCTGCTGCTCCTCCAAATCAAAAGGTGTCAGCTGAGGTGGTTTAAGTGTTTGTTAGGGCTGCGCGGTATATACGGTAGACAGTTGAAATGGTATGAAGTTGGCCTACGGTAGAAATTTATCCTCTACCGTCCCATCCTCAGTTACGTCATCGCACCTGTGTCAACATATCTGCGAGTGCAGAGACAACTGAGCAGGAGTTTGAAATATAATGAAGAAATTACAGCGTTTTAAAACATGTATAGAGAGAATAAATTCTCAAAATTCCCCCTCCCACTGTAGAAAAGTTACATCGGGATCACCCCGCTGCACGACGCGCAGAGCAAAGTTTTAACAATCATAGCTTTTTCACACCCAAGTTGTCTGTGAAAAACCTTGTTTTTATATACTGTTACCCACAGAAATGATTAAAAAAAGATGTAGATGTTCGTTCAGTCATAAATCCATCTTGCTAATGTAAAGTCGGCTTCTGCTCTGATGATAAAGATGATAAAAATGATAAAGATGATGACGATGAGCGCGCAGCAGACCAGCAGCGGGTCAGTTCCACAGGCAGAAGCTCATTGTATGGCAGGCAGATATTAAAGCAAAATGGCTGAGTTTGATTGTGATTACAATTTTCTGCAAAAGAAATGCTCTAAAAATTACATTATCTTTACTTTTTATTATTTCTTTACAGCGATATATACCGTTACCATGAAGGGATTCAATTTACTGTATATTGTGACATGAATTAGAGGTCATGCCGCCCAGCCCTAGTGTTTATTGAGGGTGCCTCCTGGCTGCCACCACCCACTGGGAGGAGACCCTAATAAAGATCAAAAGATCTTTAAATAAATTATGTAATCTCTCTGAGCTGGGAAAAAAACCTTGGGATTCCCCAGGAGGAGCTGAAGAGTGTTTTTGGAGTTGAAGGACGGCTGGGCTTCCCTCCTGAACATGTTATGACCTGGATGGAAATGTTTCACTAAGCATTTTGATCAAAGTGTTCTCTGTTGTCTACCTGTTACCAGTTTGACAGATATTGCTCACTGCTAATATAAGATTATAGTAAGTAACACATAAAAATTAACCAAAACATCAGTAGGCTGAAGATTGGATATGTTTCGCAGACCTTACAATGTCACTGCTGTGCTATTCAACATACTCAAAGTATCTACAAGTTCACTTGAGGACAAAACATATACAAGTAGTTCTCTTATGGGAGTCAAGCTAATGACTGGTTTGATTGAGGCCAGTTCTAAAGCAAATTTCTACCATTTTAAAATGGCAAACCTTGTATGTCTAGTTTCATGAAGAAAATTATTTTTTTATATATACAAAATATGTCTGACCAAGTAAATATCATAAGTAAACTAAATAAAGACTAGACGTGGGTTTTTACGATGTAAAAACAAGTGTGCATTGCCATTGCCTGCAGCATTGGACTTGCAGAATGAACTTTGACCAAGTTCAAATGTGTTTTCTATACCAGCTTGAGCCTGCCACATCAGCAGGTGTTTATAATTAAGGTAATTGTGTGACAATATGAAATTTGAAGAGATTTTTGTTGAAGTTGCATTAGCTGGGTTTTGAACCCTGATCTCCCACATGCAAGTCCATGACATAGACCATTAGACCAGTGGAGCTGTGGCAGAAAATGGTGGCAGGGGTTGGTTTGTATGTGTGCAGAAAGAGGCCACATTGCCAATACAATTATTGACACAAAAATGCATAACATCACAACAATCGAGCAGTATTAAGACAATATTATAGTAAAACATCAAAATACAATCATATTAGTACTTTAAACACTGAACTACTGAGTTGAAATATTAAACTATGGTGCAGTACCAAATTGAGTACAGCATGGGGCAGTGTTGGACCAATACAAGGCTCCATTGACTGCCAGTATAATTCATTAAACATTAATATTTCATAAACTATAAGTTTTACATGCACCAAAAGGCATAGCCATCATTTGGCACAGGATCTTTACAGATATAAATTACAATGGCAGCTCTAGGACAAAGTATGCAGGAGGAGAAGCATGGCAAAGTTGAGATGACTTGGATGGGAAACGAATCACADTAGTGTGCATTGCCAATGCAATGCACACTGATAAAAATGCATATGAAAACTGAAACAAAAATTGGACAACTGATATTTGATGGAAACTATATTGTCCACTTCAAAAGTGCATCATGCAGTACTGTAATTCCATCCATCCATCCATCCATCCATCCATCCATCCATCCATCCATCTTTTATCTTTGCTTCGTCCTTTCAGGGTTATGGGGGTCACTGATGCTCATATCCAGTAGTCACTTTGCGAGGGGTGGGCCACACCAATAATTCATCACAGGGCAAATACAAAAAATTAAAATAAAATAATAATGATTCCATCTATTCAGCAAAGTATTTGTCTTTTTGAATGAAATGTAAACAAAAAATGTCCAGAAACCAAACTCTAAATTCCCCTTTTTTGGCTTACATTTTCCTCTAGTGAGGTAACACATGTTAAAGTGTCTCAATTCTTCAGCATTCCCATCACTCGTGTGGATGTTTCCCCATGACTTGTGTTATACTCAGTTAGGATCACTGTTTTCAGCTTCACATTAAGCTATCCTTCCGTTTCAGCTTCTGGATTGAAAATAAAGTCTCCTCATACTTCATTTTCTTACATGTATCAGTGAGGGGGCAAGGCTTCTTCTGCTGTAAATCTCATAGAAACTGTATTTCGAGATTTTTGCTTTTATGTGCAGAAACAGAATAATCAAAACCATGGTAGTTTACATGGTGCCAAATTCTAAACTGATACTACAGCTTTTTCTCAGTAACTGATCAAATTAGCACACTAAACTGATATGAATTGGATTCACATAGAAATCAGATGACATTTCATCAGGACTCCAAGCCAGTGTTGCCAGATTGGGCTGGTTTCCACCTGCTCCAGCTTCTTTGGAACACAATGGGCTGGAAAATTCAGCTTTGAGCAGGTTGTTATAATTTCCTTATGAATACTGCATAAATAATAAGGTAATGCAAAACTGACAGTGATGTAAAAGTTTTTAAATTAGCATTCATGTGAAATACTTAAAAGCAATTTTGAAGCTGTTTTAAAACAGCAATAATCTACTTTGGACTAAAGAATCAACAGTTGAGACCCATGCAAATTATAACATGCCCACAGAACCCCAGAATAATTTTAAAATACTAAGTTTTTTTAAAGTTTTGAAAGCTTTAGCACAGTGGATTTTATTTTCCTTTTACCTCCTCAAGTTATGTTTAAGTAAATCGTTGTTTCTACAATACCAACAGTTTATTGAATAATCCAATAAAAAAACATGCAAACAAATACATTCATTCTGTACATCAAATGGTGTATCATAAACATGGATGGATGCGTTCTTCCAACAATCTTTACCCCATTGGTTGGATAAATAATTAACGGGAAGAGCCCTCAGAAGGCCGGTGCCTTTCCTTGCAATTTTCGAGGAAAGAGAACCAGAGCTACATTAAACTTTTATGGGTTCCTCCTTTGMTTTTACATCACTTCTTCACCAAGATTCATTAGAACAAAGCAGGTAGTCTTTTTTTTTTTTTTTTTGCACAATCTTGCTTATGCGCAAACAAACAAATAAAGAAACCAACAAAAACGTYGAACACAAACAAGCTCCTGCCGGAGGAGCAAATTGTAAATCTTTGGATTTCTAAGCCTCAGAACAAGTCAGCTTCATGCATTTTTTTATCTTTATTTCAAGAGCCAGAGGGAATGTGTCTTAGTCATTCAAGCTCCATAGATGTTGCTAAATAAGGGTGTTGCTAAGGATCAGTTTTAGAGACACGAAAATCTTGCTGTTATCCATAATCGTGAAACCACAAACAAGGCACTTTGTCTGCGGTGGGATGGGAATCAAGATGGCAGTGGTGTTTTATTTAGTGCAATGAAGCATGAATTTGAACATCAGGTTGTAAAAGCAAAGTCACAAGCAAGTGCTGTGTGGCTGCAGCGCCGGCTGCTTTTCCTCCACGTATTTTATCCCAGCTTTTCTGCATTAAAAGCTGCGGGTTGAGCGTCTACATTACAAATAACACACAGCCTATGATAATTTGTGTGTCATTTGGGTGAATGGGCTAATCTGGCAAGCACACAGAGGACACATCACAGTTTGAAGACCTGACAACTTTAGAACAAATTATTCTTGTTTTTAGTTTTTATTTTTCCCTGAATTCAAAGCATTTTATGGATCTGCAGCTGCGGTGATGTCTTCTTTCTTTTACTCATCTTGAATAGCCTGGCTCAATATTTAACAACCTTTAATATGAATAACCCTCTTCTATTTACAGAACAGACACCAAACAGCAGCAAATATATAAAACACATGTTTTTGTTAGCAAAAAGAGTCTCTCAGTGTATTCGCTGTTTATGCACTGAATCTCAATGAACGCTGAGGAAAACCAAGAACTTTAACTGAAAGTGTATATTTCTATGACAAGGTTTCGTTCTCATTGAGACAGTCTTGATTTTATGATATGCTCTCAGCAACAAAAGAAGAGAAAAGCAGAGAATTTGCATCTACAGTGCAAGAAAATTGTGGAAATTAGTAAAAAAAAAATAAGTAAGAGCTAACGTTGCTCTGTCTAATGGATTATTTTGAGCTTCCAGAAAATGCATTTTTTGTGGTTTTAAAACCTTTGAGGAACCCAGTGCTTGTTTTGGATGCATTGAGTTTTTTGTCACATGAGCTCCAAGCTACTGCTGCCATTATTTTACAAAAGTGTTTTTTTTTTCTTTGTGAGCCACTCTACAGTTTCAATAGTTTCTTTATTACTGGGCATCCTGCATACTGATCTAATATCCCAGAGGGACTACAAGACCAATGATGAAGTTGTCAGATCAAACCTTCTGCAACCAAAACAGTTCTTGAACCACATCAGTAGCACTTCTTTAACGTTCTAACAACTATGCCATTTGTTTTACACAAACATATTCACAAATGTTTGCTAAAGCCCGTACAACAGATCGTGGTCCTAGGTCCTTGGTGTTTTTTTATTTTTTATTTATTATGACCCCCGCACACGATGCGTAAGCGGGAGTCATATTGTTTTCGTACTTTTTTTTCAGTGATATTTGGTCAACCGTAGCACAAAAACGGCTGCACCGATCAACATGAAATTTGGCAGGACTGCAGATGAGTCTGACCTACACTGCACCAGCCAACGGTTTTATGATAGACCCCATATTTGAGGAGGGGGCTCCTTTCAAAAAGGGGATGTCAGGGCATGCAAAAATGCTCATAACTCAGAAATTGTTCAACATAGAAGCTTCAGATTTCTTTTGTTGTTTAGCTCTGATGAAGCTCTATCCATCAGGCCCACCAATCAGTGCCCCTCCCCCCCCCCGGGACCACCAATTTATCTGAAAAAGTGGTATCTGGACATACAAAATTGGTTATTGCTCAAAAACTATTAAACATAGGAGCTTCAAATTTTCTTTGGTTGTTTAGCTCTAATGAGGGGCTATCCATCAGATCAGCCAATGCCCCCCTCACCCCCAAAAAATAAAAATGACCCCCACCCAAACCACTACAATTTTGGGATGCATCTAGTAGCATGACATTTATTAGGAATTAAGACTTTTGAGTTCTGGTGCATTTTTGCTTTGAGTGTATGCTTTTATTTGAGTTTTTAATGCTTAGTTTGTTGTTGTACTTATACTGCCATGTCCATCTGCACATGTTCCATGTTAACATTAGTAACTTTTATTCCATTTATTATTTCCATCTTTATCCACCTGCAGTCTACCATTGTGTGTTTTATGCCATGTCTGGTTCCCCATGTTCTCGAATTTTGTTGTTTTGTTGCTGCCATGACAATATATATATATATATATATATATACACTCACCGGCCACTTTATTAGGTACACC
>NW_013952431.1:2603641-2610050 GCF_001266775.1 Austrofundulus limnaeus | reverse complement strand
TACTAGAACTAATAAAAACTAAACTAAACTAAAACTAAGCATTAAAACGGCAATAATAACTAATAAAAACTAGCAAATCCAACCTAAAAACTATTTAAAAYGATCTGAATTAAAAGAAAAAAAATGTCACAACTAAATAAAACTGAAAAATCCAAAACTATTATACACTTGCACCCAGCTACCACAAGAGATTCAATGATTTTTCGAAGGAATCAATGAAACACTGGGTATGTTTTTGATGAGGGAATGACCTGATAATATGATATAATGTCATTCCCTTTTGCCTACCCTACCCTCCACCCCAGTTTAAAACTTCAATATTACCTGATGGAGTCATCCCTGTTTGTTAGCAAAATATCACACGAATCACCACTGGATGTGTTCTGATACAGGGAATAATCACTGGATTACATTTAAAACTGATTAACATTTGGAGTCCGTCCAAAGCTATTAGCCAATTCAAAACTGGCCATAGTTCAGTCTTCCTGTCATGATTTGTGTCTGTGCTTATGATTTATTCTAAGTTTTCTGTCTTTTCCTCCTGTTTTCTTCCTCCTGTCTGCCTTTGCTCTAGCCCCGCCCACTCACACCTGATCCTCATGTTTCTTCCCCAGGTGTTTCTTGTTTAACCTCATTAGTTCTTCTTTTATATTCTGTCCTTTGTCCTCAGTCTTCGTCAGATCCTTGTTCTCTGTTTACTGTTGGATGTTCACGTTCCTGTCCAAAGCCCTTGTTCTTGTTTGCTGCCACATCAGCACCTTTGTTTTTGTTTTAATAAATCACTTTTTGCCACCTCACTCAGTTCTGTATCTTGGGGTTCTAATCAACCAAGCTGATTCTTAACACTTCCTTGCAGATTGTGTACTAAAACAATGAGGTAATTCACAACACCCACTTTAACTGTGATATTTCACAAAACTGCATGAGATGGTGCATTACGTTAATTTTAACATGGCTACAATGTTGTGATTTGTTTTTTACATAAAAGGATCTTTGTCTATTACTCTGACATAAATCATCAGAGGATACGCCTTTACCTTTTATCTACATTAGAAGCCAAATTCAAACCGTCTCTTTGCTCTGACACTTTCAATTCCAACTGTTCGGTCAGGTTTACTGCATCAATTTAGAGAGGAAGCTGTGGAGTGATTAGTCAGCAGTTTTCTACCTTTRTCTCCAATAACTTGCTGAGCTGTGAATAAAAGCTGACAAATCGTCGTCCCCTGCTGCCCTTTCTAAGCTAAAAGGAGACCAGGTTGACTCGTTTGTCATTTTRATAAACAATGTTGATCTTTGTATTGCGCTCAGTAATAAATGAGTCCTGTCTGTTTCCATTAAATTTAGTCTATTTAGTCCAATGAAAGACATAAAACCGTTSATGTTTTAGTCATGGCACTAGAGCTTATTACTTTATTTGGCATGTTTCAGTCGTGAAATGCCAATGCCACCATTTTTCCAGTGTGGTTGGAGTTGTTTGAATACAAATACATTTTAAGTGCTTGAGGGCAGTGGAGTGCAAACTGCTAGATGAAAAAATCAAAAGTTAAAATATACCTATTAAAGTGGGTCACTTAATCACTTTTGATTTTCATGAAAATGTATCTTTTTTTTCACCATATTATGCTCTTGACTGGACCATTTTATTTTCCATGAGAATTAGCAGGTTCAGCACACTTGTTTAAGCTTTAAATTGTCTGGTTTACAGCAATATTTCAGATATTTTGTCTCTGTGGAAAGGTTATGAATGATTAAAGTGCCTGTGACATCAATTTTTCATAATGCAATTTTTGAAAGCTAACACTGCTAACTTGTTCCAAAGAAAAGAAAGAAATTCATGCACTGAGATGTGGGCAGTTCTCTGTGATCTCACTTCCTGTTTCACTTTGGCTGAGCCAAGTTCCAAAGAAATTTGCCAGTTATTTGACAAAGTGGGTAAAATCATGTGTATTATGCCAACTTTCCTTAATATAAATATGTTTTTGAAGGATATGAATGTCACAGGCACTATCTTASCTGTTGTAGATAGCTGTTTAAACAGCCAAGTTTGAAGAAATAGAGTCTAAATCTGACTTGYTTGACAGAAAACAAATTGACAATCTAACAGCTACAACCCTCTTACGGTGAAAACTGTTTTTTTTCCCAAAATGCAATTTTGACTAACACGTTTTTAAAAAATAATGGTTTATTTTATTTCTGTTGTCATTGTGTTTTTGATGTTCTAACTCACCCTATTTAACTGTTTCCCCTGCATTTGCCAACCTTTAACTTGAGGCATCAGGACTCCGTTGCTGATGATGGCTTGTTACTGAACACATGCACACTTTTGTTAAGGTTAAGATACTTGTAATTGATTACTCATATTGTATTCAGCCTAGCTGGATCTGAAAACTCAAAGTTTAAGAATAAATTTAAGTTTGTTGAGCTATTTTCTGGGACACCCCWCRGAAGATCTGACATTTAAACAGTTTAGAGGAACATATGTTGATTAAAAAAAACATTGTAGCAATAGGTAATGACATATGTGTTATCAAGGACTTTTAATTAGCCATTCTTGACCAAAACACAAAAGTAGTTRTCATAAAAATGAACACAACAGAAGAGTAATGAAACCACAATTTCTTCTTCTTGAACACAAGTTGTCATGGCAATACACCCAATTAAGAAAATAACCAATTTCATTGTACTGAAATTACCAGTTGAAGTAAAGTTCCATTGCCAAGACACTAATCCTGCTCCCAWAGTCCAGGCTCTGGGTCTATTATTAGCATTAAAAAAAGATTACAGTCTAATGAGCAAATCAGCTGCCAGCATCAGCAAATGCTAATTGTTGCTCTTGCATTGATCGGAGAACGTGAGGTGACTTTTTAAGTCGTAGCAGAGAAGGGTTTCTGTGTGAAAAGCTGCTGGGGGAGCAACTTGTCATGCCGTCTTCCACAGGAATCGAGCAGTTGGTGGACAGATTAAGAGATGTGATGTCCTTGTTACTGGTGGGCTTTATATCTGCCAGTAGCTTTGCAATTCGCCCAACTAGTAAAAAAAAAAAAAAAAAACTGCCAAAGAGATTCAATCCAACAGTCCAATAAAGCTGTGGCAGTGACAGGAAGTCACAATATATGAGTTCTCCATGCAGGCCTGGAATAGATGTGCATACAAACGTCATCCTTTCCTGTGGGGAAAACCTGATAACACCCAGAAAGTCCTGGCATTTCTATATTAGTCTAGAGGAGAATGATTTTTTATGCATTTTCTTTTCCAGAATTAATGATAAAACGGCTTTGTGAAAAAGAAAAAGAGTGATTCTGAATAATTACAATGTTAATATTCAATTCAAATTTAAAAATACTTTATTGATACCAGAAGGAAATTTGGTGTTTTTGTAACTCATTTAACTAAAAACTTATTGTAGATGCTGATGGCTGTGGGCAGGAAAGATCTTCTGTAGTCGTCTGTATTACAGCGAAGCTGAAGAAGCCTCCGACTGAAGACACTTTGTCTTTCTATGACAGTCTGATGAAGAGGATGGTCAGGGTTGTCCACAATGTTCTTGATTTTATGTCAAAAAATTGAATGAAAAGTAATTGAGTGTTTTACTGGCATTTTTTTATTTTAGAGTTTAAAAACAATCTCTGCTTCTGTCATCACTTGTCTGATATTCTCCACAGCTTGAAAGCGGAATATATAAGAATGTAAAAAAAWAAATAAATAACTGGTCGCACTTAGAAGTAGCTTTGACCAGGAATGCCACAATTTGGAACATGTGTCATGATTTTCCCATAATGCAACACTCAGTGAGATTTCTTTAACAAATGTTGAGTATTTGACAYGTCACCTGCACACCTGCTCCTGCTGTTAAGCATAGAATGCTTCGTTTGGAGATGCCAAGACTATAAAAGTACACAAGGTGATGAGAAATTAATTTAATCAAGGATCACCTTCTGAGTGGCAGATATAATTTTGTTTGCAGAAATGATGTAACCTAAACACTTTTCCACTGTGACCAAGGGCAAAGAGAAATGTGGCCACACAGCCTTAAAGTGTGAGGCTTGTGCAGAGGGACACAAGGATCGAAAGGCCGAGAGTTGGAAAGCACAAAGAGCTGACCCGAATCACAGCTGAAGCAGAAAGATTACCACCAGGTCAATAGCTGTTTATGTGGGGGTGTCATGAATCAAAAACTATTTGGAGGCCTTCGCTGATTCTGTGTCTCCAGCRTTGTCTCATCTGAGAGGAGCTGAATGATAGAAGATAATTTAGGGTCTTTAAAATTGAAACAGGACAAAATAGATTAATTTAAATGCTGTAACACAGATAATGCAGTTTGATGAGATTTAAAGGCTTTGAAATTAGAGAGTTAAATTTAGAAAATATTGATATTATACAGACATCAAAAATGTTGCTTCTTCGAAAGCAACATTTAAACTAAAGTAATTATCAGACTAACAATGTTTACATGCAAACACAGTGGGATTTTATACACAAATTTAGTTACAAGTGAGGTTGGATTGAAAGGTTTTGAACAATTCACACTTCCTGTAGATAAATTGATGAGCTAGTTCAAGAAAGGCCAAGTCAAGCAGAAATACTGCCATCTTGCAACAATTCAAGTTTGTAACGTTTTTTAAAGAATTCTTGAAATGATGTTTTGCACAAACTCTAACAGAAAATTATAGAAAACATGACAATGCACACAGTAACACTAACACATTTGCATTATTTAGCTCAATTTCTGAGTGCAAAACCCTACTTTAAAAAAATTCCACTTAGATTTTAATGTTATTTAGACCGTTTTTCATTTGCGTTGCTATTTTTTTACTGAATCCTAAATCTTAAAAGCTGAAGTTTAAGTAGAGTATTTCAGAATGGAATGCAGCCTTTGCCATTGGTGTGTGGCTTTTGTAATGTCAACATCATCATGCGACAAAAGCAAACACTAATGCAGCTAATGCTTCTGCAAATACATTGCCATGTTCATGCACTTTGGTGTGTGTCGAGAACAAGGGACAAAAACAGAAATAAGATTTGAAACAGTGAAACAGTATGTGTGATGTGTCCATGCTGTGCTTCAAACTGCTCCACCTCAGGTACCATCTACATTGTTTTCAATCTACATTTTGAATTTAAATTATAAATACTGTCTCCAGAAGCAGCAAAGGTATATGTTACATTCCAAAATTCTTAAATGTTAGCTCTATTGTTTAGCTGAAGCATTTAGGATTTAATTATTACATTTAGATTTACTGCTTATTTACTGTATATTTTATTTATATTTATTGCTGTGATGGACTTGCGGCCTGTCCAGGGTATACCCCGCCCCTCGCACTGTGACTGCTGGATATGGGCACCAGTGACCCCCGCGACCCTGAAAGGAAGAAACAGGTTTAGATAGTGGATGGATGGATGGATTTAGATTTACACATTTAGATTTTGGATTTAACATTTAGAAATAACATTTCACATTTAAATTTAACATTTAGTAAACATTTGCAAAATGTAAGAACAGTGAGCTGATTAAAATAAAATGTTACTGCAAAACTTTTTAACTAGGATTTTACACTTTGAAAGTAAACTAAATAATGAAAATGTGTAAGTGACATTTCTTTTTTACATTTTATTATACACTTGGATCCCCATTAGTATGAGTTCTAAAGACCTCACAGGCTACCACACTAAATTTTATTTTAGTGTTTGTAAAAGGGGCTGACTTTCAACCATTTTTTGTGATATAATAATTTACGATGGTGACCAGTTTGAATTAAGTTGACTTCAAACATTAATGAGTTTTAGAAAATCTGCCCATTGTTTGCATACACTACAAAGAACCTTTACACAGAAAACATTTTTGGACTGAGCAGATGTTGAAACACCAATGTCTCTGAAAAAGCATCAAACCTGAGCAGAGAAAAGAAAAACACTCCTATAGAGTCAAATTACACACATGGAGAAAATGGCTGCAGCCTTGGTGACAACTCATATCAGTCACTGGGAGTCAGGTGGTGTTAGGGGCAGATTTGCTGTAAAACGTTATCACTTTCTGAAGCTCTTCGTTGACCTCTGTCAGCAGTTTTACATTTTATTTGCTGTCCTTCAGGAAACAACAGAGACAAGAATGAAGGTCCCATGCATTTTTTTTCAGTCAGTGCTCAATGAGTGGTTTTTTTTTTTTTTTCTGAATGGCTCATACAGTCCTGATGCATCTCAGTAATCCAGGTAAAAAATCAAAAGGAAAAAAATTGTATAGGTCCTCTGGACGGGTTCTTCTCTAATGAAACGTTTCGTCTCTCTTCCATGAGACTTCTTCAGTCTGAGAGTTTCAGGCAAAGTACAGTCTTTTAAGCCCTGCCTCCAGGTGACTGATACTCACATCACATGGCTATCGTTCACACCTAATTAATACCTATTGTTAACAGGG
>NW_013952431.1:2600980-2602488 GCF_001266775.1 Austrofundulus limnaeus | reverse complement strand
CCCTGTTAACAATAGGTATTAATTAGGTGTGAACGATAGCCATGTGATGTGAGTATCAGTCACCTGGAGGCAGGGCTTAAAAGCCTGAACTTTGCCTGAAACTCTCAGACTGAAGAAGTCTCTTGGAAGAGAGACGAAACGTTTCATTAAATAAGAACCCGTCCAGAGGACCTATACAATGGCTCATACAGATCAATAACTGTTATATTTGAGGTAAAGTGAACTAAAAGGTGAAAAGATTTGTGATCCATCAAAGGAGCACTTTTAATTTTATTTTCACACTTACACTGATATGAAAGCTTTTCAGGATTTTTTTTAAACCGAAAACAGACAATATTTTATTGCCATGAATTTTGTGCATATGTGTGCCTGTTACTAAAATATCTCATGAACCACCTGACAAACCTGATAAAATGTAAAGAATAACTACATCTAAAAGCCATCAACATCAAAACAATTCAAGATGGCTGAAAAGAAAAAAAAACGTGTGATAACTGTCGATTTTAGAAATATTAATAAAAAATCTAGTGGGGTTATAGCTGAAACATATGAGACATTTTCTGAGCTCTAACAGGTTTTGTCATTTTGCCAATAAATATTTGAAATATTTTAATTTTAAAATATTTGACAGCAGTTCTGTCTGTTAGCAAATATATTTCATGAACCACTCAATGAACTGAACAGTCTATGAGATATTTTTCTAACACATAAGATTTACTCTGACAGTTGCATTAAAGAAAAACCTTGAACATTTTGTTGGCACTTAAAGTATGATTTAGTAGTGACTCTCAGCTACTGCCACACCAAATTGTAGGTCAGTGTCTGTAAAAAATATTGATTTACAGCCATATATGTGTTACTAAGGATTAGCTGTTGCAGTGTAAAGGTTATTTTTAATAAATCCCAGGTGTCTGCCAATTTTATTCTTGGAAGAAAGAACATCCACTGAATGCACTTGCAGTACAAAAAGGCTGTTTCTGTGAATCAGAACCTATCTCACCAGGTATAACATAATGTCTACAACAAGGATACCAAAACTTGGTTCAAGCCAAGGGACAATTTTCAGTTAATATTAACTGAAAAAAGGTTGTATAACAAATTAGTCTTATAGAAATACAAATGAACTTTTCCAAATTATATTATGTAGCCTTTAGAACATACATAATGGATAGAGAAAAAATATTATATTAAAGGAGACAGATTGACTTTAAAAGTTAATGAGTTGCAGATGCATCTAATGATTACTAGTTGAATCTGTCCCGATTTATGAAATATTTTGCTAGCAAACAGACACAGGTTTTTCCAGGATCACCAGCATTGCATGACAGCAGCCGGGTGATAATAAAGACACTGTGGTTAGTAATATTTGATGGTAATATCTGAGGTTTTCCCTCTCCTCAAGACAGCATTTAAACTCTCTCTCTCTCTCTCTCTCTCTCTCTCTCTCCCCCCCTCTCTACACACACACACACACACACACACACACACACACACACACACACACACAC
>NW_013952431.1:2593366-2595695 GCF_001266775.1 Austrofundulus limnaeus | reverse complement strand
TTTGAGAGGCATTGATAATTTGAGTTAAAATGAGCTTGTCTTTACTAATGACAGTCACAACCTTAGCTAAGATTTGTCTGTTTGTTTGTCTTCTCTCTCTCTCTCTCTCTCTCTCTCTCTCTCTCTCTCTCTCTCTCTCTCTCTCTCCTCACACACACACACACTAAGAGTGAAAAAGAAGGCAGCTTTTATGCTTTGAGAGGCATTGATAATTTGAGTTAAAATGAGCTTGTCTTTACTAATGACAGTCACTGCTAAACCGTTTATCTCCATATACCCAGGTTACTGTTATAAAATGATTCCTTCTTTGCAATTCCTACTAATAGCTCTCTTTAATGTCAAAGACAGTGCTTTGCCCTGAAGGAAAGGATTTTATTTCTGTCTGATAAATTTTAAATAAACAGGCTGTGCGCATGTGAAGAAATGTTGTCAGGATGTTACATTAAATCCTAGCCACGCATTTGTTTCTTTCAAGGCCCTTATTTTTTTTTTCTTTCTGAAAACCCATGTACGGTGATGACAGGTGTGGGGGATTTAAAAGTCAACGCAAATGCTAAAGTTACATTATACAAAAGAAGACGACAAGATCTACATAAAAAGAATATAAAAAGTTTTAAGTGCGGAATTAATTATTAGTAGAGTGCATCAATGAACATCAAAAAGGAAAAATGTTGTGACATTACAGATGCAAGGTTTTCATTGTCCTTCAAATGTAACAACTTAAAGAGATTTCCGGATGTGAATCTCATGCATTATGCAGCAAGAAGGAGGCAAAAAAGCTTTTTCTTGCAATTAGAACTGCATTAACGATGCTGCATTTACATACTGTAAAAACAATGTCATGGAACGGTAGTAAACAGACAACTGTTTGTGGAAGTGGTTTCAAGCTTTGTGGCACAAAGAATATTAACAGCAGTTTGTAAAACATCATCATCGTCAAACAAAGTGTGACTCTGCGGAGTGTGGTACCAACAGGTCGTCTGCAGGAAAAACTACTGTATGACCCAGTGGTCTGTACTTGTGGATCAACAGAAGTTTGAATACCCTTCAGCTATCCAAACCTTAAGGTCTGAGATACCACAAGGTTGTGTTCTTAACCCCCTTTTTTCAGGTCTCTACATATTTAATTGGTTGTATTTCCAAGAAGCTAACTGGAAAGATCTTTACTGATAACAATAAACAATGACTGTATACATTTACATTCAGTACCAAGCCTCCCCATCTTCTCTTTTTGTTTTTGTTTGTCAGCAGAGCACGGTTCAGGAAAGCTGTTCTTTTGTATCTTTATAACCAGAGTTTGCACATTAGAAAGTATAGGCTTTACTTCCTGCATACACTGTAAAAAATGAAATGTTGGATTTACTTAACCATGTTATGTTACCTGGTTCCACTTAACTGAGTTGAGTAAATTCAAAGTAATATACCAGTGTTTTAGCCAAAGAACATGAACATGTTGCTTTGAATTTATGCAACTCAGTTAAGTGGAACCAGGTAACATAACATGGTTAAGTAAATCCAACATTTCATTTTTAGAGTGTCCCCAGCACACAATCATGGTGGTACATGACCTTATTTAGTGTTAATAAAACTAAGTACAACTTAGCATACTAAAAAAAATCCTATGTGTTCTTTTTAATATGTGCAATGTGCTATTCATGATAACATGGAGGAGGCAGAACTTAAAACTAGTACTGGAACCAGCCAACAGGAAAGGTTGTTCAAACTTCTGGATTTCAGTCGCATTCTGGTAGAGCTGGACGAGCCACTTTAAAGTTYTGTAGGAAGTAGGAACAGTGTAATAAACTTATAAAGGAATAATCATAAACATCCCTTAGGTACCTACACCCTTCTAATTTTAATACTTTGAGCAATTGTTCTTGAGTTCAATGGAATCATCGCAATATCTGAAACTTGCTGAGTATGACAAACCAAGGGGTTTTGGCTATAGATCATACTGTTATATATATATATATGTGGCGGGTGCTGTGTGTTAATAATTACCAACCTAAATTCAAAACACTGTTTTAGAAAAATAAGATTGATAACTCCACTTTAAAAGTACTGTAAGGCACGCAGACCCGCTTACAGATGAGGCTTGAGATGATTTCACAATTCCAGGAATTCATTTATTACATCCTGATTTTAATTTAAAAAGACTAGATTAAAACCACTCACACATTAAAAGTCAGTTCTGGCTCAACTCAGGGAGGAGTGAAATTCAGGGTAGTGTCCTAAAAAGAAGAGACAAAACACAGCAAACAAAAGAAGAATCGTGCACCAAACCAAAGGGAGTACCACCACCCGGAAAGGCCACCACCCACACCAGGAG
>NW_013952431.1:2579384-2592616 GCF_001266775.1 Austrofundulus limnaeus | reverse complement strand
TTCATAAATTCTTACAAATTTCTCAGTTTCAATATGTACAGCAACAAGATGCCCCAAGGAAATACCAGGTCATGAATTTCTCTCAGGAAAGCYTTGGATCTTGTTAGTCACTTTGTATGGAAATAGAGACACTTAACCAGCAAACCTGCAAATAGGCAATTAGCAGCATGAAGCTTTTCTCTTTGTCAAAGCCTCGTTTTGWTTTTCTCCAAGAGACTTGACATTAAAGTTAAACTTTTTCTTGATGGCATTGATTTGCAATTCCCGTGGATTTTTTATTCCATCCTTGTCAGATGGTTTTTTTCCCACTTTCGGTTTCTCCAAATGTCTTTAAATGTTTCATGTTTTAGGTCCTTTTGATTTATGTTTTGCATTGTTTTCACTCATACCATGTTCCTCTATCTGTTTTCCCATGTKTTGCCTTTGCATTTGGAGGTGTGGACAATTGTTCAGTAGTCAGCACACATCGCATCTTTCCATTAGATTGTCAGGACTTACACAGTCACCCGCCTACAGATGAGGAAGGGGAAAGACCGTGAAAGGGGGAAGACATCAACAGCTATAGATTTTAGATATGGGTCAGGCAGGGATATTACACTAAACTAAAAGATAAACAGTGATTCTGGCATGAACAGTGGGTTTGTATGTCAGAAGACCAAAAAGGGTTCTCTTCCGTTCATATTCACAGAGAARAGAGGATTAAGTACCAAACTTCTTTACCATGTGAGTTGCTTATTTTATGGTTTCATTTGAGTAAATATATTCAGTATTGCACAACTCATTTATTTACAAAATGGTGTAACTTCATTTCCCTTTATATCAATATATTGTRATAAGAAGGGGAGAATTGCACAATCAAAAGTATCTTAATGGGAATAAAGTCTTGACTGTCATATTTCTTTAAGTAAAAGTGATAACTAATGTTTTTTAGACCATCCACCCATTATTTTTACCTGCTTCTTCCTTCCAGGGTGGCAGGGGTCACTTGGTGGGACCATGACCAAAGTTTTGTTTTGTTTCAAGCCAGTACCTCCTCAATTATCAATAGGTGCTAAAGCATAAATTTCTTCTGTGCTACACAATGCTATGCATCAGTGGTGGTGCTAATAGGCCTTGAAATGGGTTACAGCTACAATTAATTAGACAGACCTTAATTACAATCAGAAGAAATGAAAGGACAACAAACATTTTAGGAAGAACATAGACAAAAACTATGCTCATGGCAGAAGAAAAATATTGTAATAGAAACATGTTCTTCACATTGGTTAGTTGGTTAACACACTGTTGACCATTATATATGTTTGATTATATGATTTAATGTACTGGACGCAGCTAGGTGCTTCCTGCTTTTTAAGAAAAAAAGTACACTTTAAAATTTGTTCTCTACTGTAAAACACTTTTAAAAATACAGCTAACCTGTAGGTGAACAAAAGGTTTTTACTAGTATTCACGTCTCACTGGWGCTCTGGTACTTTATTATCCAGCTGTGTCGGGAAAGAACTGACAGTCTCTGATTCAATCCTCTCACTTTTTTAAGGGTCAGACAGTTAATTCCATCATAAATAACAGCGTAAGCGTAAAAACCTCATAGGCAAGAGCACAGCTGCAAAGGGCAGGGGAGACCTGCAGCTTATCAATTTGAAAGCAATCTAATGCTCCGTGGACACTGAGGATCACGGTATTTGTCCCTTGTGCAACATACAGTGTAGTTGATTTTACAGCTCTATGTGCTTTCTCTGGATGTCATGCTGAGCAAATTGGAATTAGAAGCAGTGCAGACATACAGTGTAACTGTAAAGGTGTGTAGGTCAGCAAGGGCAAAACAAAAGCTGTCCATCATGGGGAATATTTATTTAAATGAATAAATGTTCATAGAGGTAAAGCTCTAAAATCAAACTCTAAGCAGCATCACAAGGCAACAACACTTGAATCAAATCTTATCAATAAATAGGCTACGGTACCTATCATTTTATATTATAAACAATAAATAGATAGTGGATGTTAAGTCAAGTAAGTTAGTTTGGAAGAGCAAGGCTACTGAGCTAAATTTTCATGAAGATGGGGCTTACAGTATGCCTGAGCTCAATTTCCTCTTGGAGGTCAATAGGAGTCACAATACATCACAATTCTGGATGCACACTCCTATCAGGCTTTGTATAAACAGCATAAAGAGTCACATTTCTTGTGTGTRGACCATAAACTTTCAAATATATACATTTCTGCACTGGCTTTTATCCAGTCACACCTTATAACTTTTAATGTTTTTTAATATATATTTGCAAATAAATGAAACTCATTAAGTGACAGTATGCCACAAGTTGAATTTTATTTTACTTGCATGCAATGCTCAGTGCAATCTAGAGAGTGCCAGCTTGTGTTAGTCTCCTACCTCTTCAGTTAAGCTCCAATACTGCAGACTCAGCACAGAACTGATAGACCTTAGAAGTGTAGAATAGCAAGTGGTGCTGGTCAGTACATACATTTTGGTCACTGAGTGCAATAAAACAAACCAATAAAAAGTTTTATTACATAAGGTCACTTTGGTTCTTCTTTTGATGGAGAAGTCACAGGGTTCTCGTAATCAGCATCAAATGCTACATTTCTTTTTTATTAATTTACACTTACTCACACTAATAAAGTTAAGCACCCAAAAGGATTGGTACGGTCTGGATGTGTTAGTAATGTGTGATGAGGATGCTCCATTAATGCCTAACACAGCATTACCAACAGTTTCATTGTATCAGGTTTTAAAGAAACCCAGGAATGCAAACAAACACAAAGGTGTTCAAATAAAACTTAAAAAGTTAAAAAATGAAACTAAAAGTAAAAAACAAATACTGACATGGCAGCAATAATAATAAAATAACAAAAACTAAGTAAGGCACAGAGGGCACCCAGACAGGGCATGAAAGCCATAATGTCAGACTGCAGGCAAAACAAAAACTGGGAGATTAAATGGACTGAGAATAATGAGGAGGCATCTGTCTTAATGACAAAAATTAGGGAACTGGTGTGAGTGGGTGGGGCAAAACAGGGATCAAAAGCCGACAATGGAAAAGTTCTGAGCATGGCTGGGAAACAGGGAGGCTCAACAAAGGAGATCAACACAGAAACTAAACATCAAGCATGAAATTTATCTTCAAAACAGATAACTAAAAACAATATATATATATATTTTTTTTTTTTTTAATCAGATCTTGATAAATGGAGGTTGACAGAAGTCAGACTGGGGGTTTGCACGAAGCTGAGTGGTTATATCGTGTGATTGCATGACATGTGGGGAGTACAAATGTCACAGAGGTCTGATGTTGAAATCAATGTGTGCACGAGGATACCCACACATTATGAAGCTCCCTGTTACTCAAGGCAGATCACTCCAAATTAAGAATGTCATATTGTGTGCCAAGCATTACAAAACCAGTTGTAGTGGAATGAATCTTGCCATTGTAGTGAGACCAAATATAGGACTCTAGGCAAACTCTTTGGTAGTGATTCATGGACCCCTGACTGCATACAACACTGACATTCTGCATGTCTTACTTCTCATGAAATGCCACCAGACTTCCAACAAATCAACACCTGTCTACAGCCGAAATGTGTGCCTATGGATTTCCAGTCATGTTGARGTACTCCCCTGACTAGCCAGGTCGCTCAATCTTCACCCAACAGAACATGTGAGGGATTACATAATCTATAACACAATGTTTGATGTGCTGGACCTCAAGTGTTAGTTACAACAGCCGTAGGTCAACTTGCCAGAGGACAGGATACTACAGCTATGACTCTRTTGGTAAATGGTAAAGGGACTGAACTTATATAGCACTTTATCAAGTCCCTCCAGACCCCAAAGCGCTTTACACTTACAGACATTCACCCATGCATGCACACATTCAYACACTGATGGTGGTAAGCTACATTGTAGCCACAGCTGCCCTGGGGAACACTGACAGAGGTGGGGCTGCTATGCACCGGTGCCACCAGACCCT
This sequence comes from Austrofundulus limnaeus, assembly GCF_001266775.1. NCBI lineage: Eukaryota > Metazoa > Chordata > Actinopteri > Cyprinodontiformes > Rivulidae > Austrofundulus > Austrofundulus limnaeus. The sequence continues at coordinate 2,588,630 of NW_013952431.1, read as the reverse complement.
CTGACCACCATCTGTTCTGCAAAGGATTGCTGCTTATAAAGTACTCATGGTTCAACTGAATGCCACATTCTACGAAAATGCATATTTTTAATTGCCATACTGTATCTATACATGTATGATGGGAGAAATGTGTGGTAACTCAAAAATCATCCACAAAGTTGTAGGGGTGGGGTTACAAGAGCACATTTTGATTAATTAATTTTCAGTGTACTAGACCAATAAGTTTCAATTTTTATTGTATATAAATAATGTGTTGGTTCTCCCTCCTGTTGAACATCATGCATATCGAAGCATATAAACAAGTTGTTCAAGTTCTGATGGTAAAAGAGAGGGGGTTGGTTGGGCTCAGCTAAAATTGCCTGAGCTTTCTTCATGGATCTGTTTCTATGGAGAGTAGTGACGTTATTTAGTGGGACATTAGCAAATTTTACTGCTAAGACTGATAATGTGGTGTATGCGTTTTTTGTTTTTCTGGGGGGTTTTTACACCGGAGTTGGAAAAGGAAAAACTTGTTTGTTTGTTTGTTTGTTTGTTTGTTTGTTTGTTTGTTTGTTTGTTTGTTTGTTTGTTTGTTTGTTTGTTTGTTTGTTGTTTGTTTGTTTCTGCGTAACTGTGAAAAGAAGACATACACGTTAGTTACACATTTGCGTTTCATAAGTCCATCTAACATTTGGCTACTGCCCTGGGAGTAGGTTGTCTTTCAGTGACACGCGGAGCCATAAACTCCTTCTGTTGGCTCCGTAAAATTCAATAAAATACTTAAAACTTGAAAAAAAATCCATGAGATTGCTCCTTACGTCCGTATAGCTGCAAAATCATGGAAATTTTGTGTCAATAACTCGACATGTGTGGCGTACCCAAATAATGTTTATACCCACCAGAGAGGGTACATGAAGTATATGAAATTAGGCGTAGCATAATACAATGGGGGTCACATTAAACTCGAAGTGCAATATACATGAATAAATGCAGTATTTTACTAAACACTGAAAAGAAGACTGTCTCATTTCATTCATTCTTTTATTTTTAGTTACTGTTTTAAATGATAGATGCACTATATAACAACAATTTTCCAAAACACTTTTGTTTTCCCAGTGGCAATTTAGAGCTCTTTGACTGCAGCCCTGAATCACTTCAATCCTCTGCCTCTGGACTCCTGAGGGTTTGAACAAATGATATATGGCCTGACATCAGGTCAAAACAAGAAAAAACAGCCTGTCAGTTCTTCACATCCATACTCAGTGGACACTTTTATCTTTGGGTTAAAAGAACAAAAGATACTATAGCTTTGCCCACAGTTTTGGCTACATTAAGTCGCTGTTGTGCTTGTTCAAACTTTAACCAACTTTTTTCAGGTGWTTTGGCACATTTCAGTAAAGTGATTTRGCTTTAAGWCTTTRCATGTCTGCAGAAAATTCAGTGCATGTTGAATTTAATGTCAGTCTTCTTTTTTGGATTGCTATACAACCGTGTAAACTGTGTGGACCCTGTCTATCTTCAAACACCATCCAGACAACAGGTCCTGCTGTCCCCACAGCTCCTCACAGTCCAGTGATGCAGCATCGTGTTTTTTTTTTTTTTTTTGCTCAGCCCTTCCACCTCAGCACCTTCAATAGATGCAGCATCAAGCACTTCCTATTGGTGCTAGCAATGGCTGCAGTGCAAACACAAACTGAAGAGTTGCCTTGGGAACCACATAGTTCAGAGCGCGCTCTGGTGCTTCTACAGTCACCTCTTTATGTCATCTTCTCTGCACTCTCCAATCATCTTTCATCTCATTTTCCACCTCTCTGTCAGCACGCCCTGATCTTTATTCATCTTTTTTTTTTTTTACTCCCAAGAGAAACACTGTCTTGCTCCTTGTCTGTCTTTAGCCTGATTGCATGGTATTTTTTTGTCTGTTGTCTAAAATAATGTCTTTAGAAGATGACTGTGTCTCAGAGGAGGGGAGTATAGCTGACAACCAAGGAGGAGGACAAAAAGAGAGGAAGAGCATGACTGACAGGAGAAGAAAATGGATAAATCACCATTTAAAGCAAAGGAGGATGTGGGAAAATAAGAAAAAGAAAAATATATTTGAGTAAAAAAAAGAGAGAGAACCAGAATACAAAGATGACAGGGGCAGTAGAAGTTGTTGTTTTTTTATTTCCCCCCCTGTGGAAAATCTTTCTCTAAATTAGTTTGTTCTTAGTTGGACGCTATAAGATGTCAGTCTTTCCCTCTGTACTAATCAGGGTTTATGTTGTAGACGTATACATCTAGAAAACTAAACAGGAAAGCTAAAAAAACAGACTGGTAAAAATATAACCTTAAAGCAGAGAGAAGCGAAACTCAAAAAGGACGCTGTAATGACCGAGCCAGACTGAACTAAAGGTCCGGTGCGTTATCAGGTGCAGAGATCAAGATTAAATCACATAGGAGCTCCATTCAATAACTGCTCTGACTGTGTGCCTATGTGTGAGGTTTGGATGGAAAGCATACTGTCTGTGTGTGTTTTGGAGGAGTGTGGGGTACAAGCAACCAATTTAAAGATTGCCTTTGTCTAAAAGGCCAGAATAGAATAGGAATATTCAGCTCTGGACAAATACTGAACTGGACGGTTCTGGGCATCAGAGCCACCTTCTCTTCATAGCTGAAGGACAGAAAATAAAATAAACAGGGGAGATCAGAGACAGGCAACTTAAACGATGGAAAGGGATGTATTTTTTTACACTAGGTCACATAGTAGTTCACAAACATGTGTGTTTATTTAACCTACATACAGTGAAGTAACTTCTAACATATTTCTTGCTCATATATTCTTCTTATTGTTAACATATATCTTGTACTCTTGTTTAACCAACATGAATACAAAATGGTTGAAGTAAACAAAAAATAAACATTTACTTGCTTTAGCGAGCTGAAGTACCATGGCATAAGACGAGTGCAGACTCCTGTGTGGTGCTGGCTAAAAGTCTGTTATTTAAGTAAGTGAAACTTTGGTAAACTTTGTGCAACGTGTTGTGGTGGCTACTTTTATTAATTTCCCTCGTGGCAGACTATAGGTTCATCTTAAAATGATGTGAACAGATATTCTACCTCCCCGAATGAAAAACATTTTGGAAGAGGAGCATCATTGGCGGGGTGGACAGAAGTCAACCACGGGCCCATCCGTCCCACCAATGCGCCACCAGCTGCCCATCCCTGGGGTAGATAATGAAGCATAAAGAGATTATTAGTACCTCTTTAAACTTCATTTTTTCTGTACCTGCTTCAGTTTCTCTCATATAGTAGTTTTGGTACAGTACAATGAAAAATAGGAATAGATAAATTTGTATCATCTGATCAAAGTGGATTGCTGCTGTTGGTTTATTACGCAGTTACCTAACGAGAATACTGTGGTCATTTGCTAGCACAAAATGCACCAGCAGCAGCTAGCTGTAGCACTTCTTTCATTATCTGTGCATTTTGGTCACTTTTTGATGTTCTTTGTGTTTGTGTTTTGGTCAAGTTCCTTTCAAGATTATGATGTTTTGGGATTGTGGTGTTTAGTTTCTAGTACTCAGGATTACATTGGATCAGTTTTGTATCTTGCCTGCATCTTCGGTCCTGTCTTTGTCTATGAAGCTCCTGCTCCTCAGTTCTGCCAWGTCCACTCACACCTAAGTCCTGTTTCAGATATCACTGCTGTTCCTTGTCTCCTTGTTTGTCCTTTTTTTCCCCATATTACTGCTCAGTATATGTCTGGAAGTCAGTAAAGCATTATGTGTTGTTTATGCCATGTCTGGTCAGGTGTCTGGCACCCATCAGAACCTTTCAGAATCTGTTGTGTAAGTAGTTGTTTTGCTGCCACATTGTTTTATTTAAATGAATTATTTAACATTTTATTTGAGTTTTTTTGTGTGGTCTGCTTTCTCAGGGCTTACCTTGCTGACACCGTAACACTTCTGGTACAGCCTGAGGTACTTCTAATGAGGATTATCAGAGGAATTCCCCAAATCTTTTAAAGTTGATAAATGTGGAAATAAGATGCGTTTTTGTACTTTTATTTTTTCATTTTGTGTGTGTGGGGAGGGGGTGTTTGTGTGTGTGTGCTTTGTCTTAGAAAAAAATGAAAAAATATTAGTTCTCTTTTTAAATGAATATTTTCTAAAAAAAAAATCTGTGATACAGTATTTTGTAGATAATGAAAGCTGAGTACACAAACTCTTGAGAGTTTCTTTAGAAGCCAAAAGTCTGTACTCATGTTGGAAAAAAGACAAATAATTGTTAATAAAAACAGTGAGGAAATTTAAAAAAGCCAGCATATCAGAGGGGCTGGAGTGATTCTGCAAACTGCAGTGAAAAGTCTTCTTGGACTCTTATGCGAGAGAGAAAACAACTTTTATTGTTGTGATGATCATAGGTGAAGAAGAACGAGCTGCACTTCGCCTGAAAGACAAAATGAAATATTCAGCAATGACATTTAAAGTTCAACCTCCACAGGTTGATAGCTGATTGACTTTTTGAACAGTGGAAGAAAGCTGAAGGGCTCAACAGACGCACAGCTCCACTGTGAGTCTGGCTCCACGCTCCAATGGAACAACTAGGCAGGAAGGTGGGGTATGCTTTAAAACGAGGTTCAACTTTGCACTTGCAAATGTTAAATTATAAAGCGTTAAAAGGATCTTGTATTGTTAATAAAAAGAATGGATTCTTGAAAAGATTTTTGTCAAAACAGTTATTTTATTAAGGTTTCAATTAACGCAGACCCTTTGTCCTTTGACTAGTAGGTCATGCATCTTAGCCTTTATTGGTGTCCTGCCTGAATTTATCCAACTATTTTTGCTGTCATTATGATGCCACACTCACTTTATTTGTTTGTTCATTTATTGGTGTAACGAACAGTAAAATAAACATCTCCTCACATAACACATTGTATTTATTGCTTTTTTACAACAGCAGCAGAGATTTAAGGCAATTCTGAAAGCAAAAGGAGGTCAATCCTGGTAATGAGTGTATAACATGCCTGAAGCTGAGAAGTGACATCAAGCAGTAGAGCTGTCATTATGACTCAACAARCAAAGCAGGCAAACCAAAAATCAGAAGAAACACTTTATAATAAAAGAAGCAGGTGGACCAAGATTTCATTACACATTTTGATRTGGACCATAATTACACTAAAATTAAAAAAAGAAAAGAAAATCCAGGGACTATGATTTTGATGTGATTTTGCACAAATAAAATTAGTTGTGTTGATTAAATTGCATACCTGCTGCTGAGAAACGTTGCAACAATTCACTGGAAAAGAACCTTGAAAAATCCTCTTGTGATGTTTTCAATAAAAATACAAACTCCCAAAAGCAAATGAAACAGCTGAAAAAACTGGTGTTGAGAATGAACACAGAAAACAAGTCCTCTATGACACTGAAAAAAACAGTAAAAAAAAGAAAGGACAGCCTGAACTATAAGGAACTGCCTAAGAATGARTATTATGTACAGTAAATTGGCTGCCATAGGAATATAAAGATGCTGCCAAGCAAACAGCAAAAGAAGCACAGCAGCAAATTTAGAAATATGAGGAAAAAACAGCCACAGTGCTTAAAGGTTTAAACTATCACTAAGATAAGGTTGAGAAAGAAACTGAAGCATTGCGAGCAGCAAGCTGGACTGTGCCTCAGCTGGAAGATTGTATCTCAAATCCCAAATAGGGAAAAAAAAAGTTTACAAGAGGATTCAGGAGAGACGGAAAATATAAGAAACCAGAATGGCTCTATGGCTTGAAATATATGTCCATGAAGACAAGCTGAGGAGTTATTAACAGGAAGTAAGAGTGCTGCAGAGGAAGAGGAAGAGCCATCACAGTGAGTTCTGTTTAAACTTCTCAAAGCTGTTTGAGTAGCATATTTACATGTTTTAGCAGCAAACAGAGAGGATGAGGAGGAATCCAAGCATGTCAGTGAACACTGACTGCTGCTGAGGCTTTGTCCATTCAGTGTTGCCGGGTGGGAAATGTTGTAGCATCGCACCAGTGGCGTAAAAATGATCGTATTTTCAGAAAATCTATCATACTAACACCTTACACCTTTACATTCTAAAGGATCTCAGAATTAACCTTATGACATATAATGCATTTTTACCTTTTAATAACATAAAAAAATTGGGAAAAAAGTGTGTGCAGGATTAGCCACAGGCTTGCACTAAATGGTCAACAAAAAATAAAACTAGGCACTTGAGACAAGCTAGTACAGTATATATATATGCACATCCTACAATTGTGTTTGGTAATGAATTAATTTAGCCAAGCATTATAGCAGTCTAGTTATCATACATTGTGAAATTTTCAGATTTATTGATTGTACATCATACAGATAGGATAATAATTGTACGTTTGGCAATGCTGTGCCTGTTTTACTGCTCTGTCTGTCTGGAGATCCACAGCCTGCAGCTCAGGGTGATGGACGTGGAGCCAAGCCATCTGACACAACTTCAGGGATAATCCAATCTACTTCCTGCCAAGATAATGGAAGAAATTCCAACTAAGCATCTTCGTGCTCATTAGCCCCAAAACAGCTAAGATGATGGACACTCCTCTCGGTATTTTTTTTTTCTTAAAAGGCTGACAAACACTACACTCAGCTTTTCACAGTGATGTGCAGGTGCTCTTAATAACTCCAGTGGAGTCATCTTTTACCATTTTCCACAAAACAAGATGTGACATGGAATGTTTGATCATGAATACGATCTTGAAAACGCCACACATCTTGGACTGCAGATTACAGGATGCGTATTTCGTAAAAATTGGGCTAGTTTGGGAATTGATTTCGAATCCCTCCTTCATCCAAAAAGATCCAGTTGGTTCATCCATAATGATGAGTCTACAGCAGCTCTGCACTGTACTGCCAACTGATTTTGAAGTTTTGCCAAGTCCATTACTGATCAAGCCATGGCTTCATCCATCTGCTCCTTCAAAATATTTTTTCTTCCTTCTTATTCTACAGTCTTGTGAGTCTTTTTAATGTCAACTTAGGTTGCAGTTATGTAATAAGGTGTTAGCCTCTTGATTGTTTATTTTTTCCAGGCTTTTGAAATTCATTTTCAGTTTTCTTATTTTTATGGACTGCTGCACAGACAGAAACTGTAGAAAAGTTTATTAAGCCATAGCATGCTACGTTAGCAATTCTAGACTCTAGACCTTTTCCACATGGAAATGCAGGTTTTCCAAAACATTTTTATATGATGTTTCTAAAGATGTTCTCATAAACATAACACAGTGTCTAAAAATGATTTTATCTAACTGTAAACAGCAAATGTGACCCACAGTGCTATAAAATCTATACCAGGCTTGTTTGTGGTGCTGCAACGCTGCCACGAAAATACACCAAAAACAGGAAACAAGACATGAAGCACATAACACTCACACACTGGGTATAAAACAACACAAAGTACATGATGCCTCCTGGATAACTGGCTACAGGTGTGGCTATTTAATATTTTCAAAAGGTTCTGTTTCTGCTGTCGACATGAAAACACAAGGATGGCAGATCAATATTTGGTTTTTCAGTTATGGGACCCCTAAAAGACTATTTACATGTAGCAAAAATGGTGAAGGAATAACACCAGATAATGCATATTTACAAGAATTTTCACATACAGACAGCCCCGTGGTCTTTGTCTCAGGATTTTATCTTATCAACAGTGGATGAATAACGGGCTTAAAGTTCTTACAAACTAAAATTGATAACTTTGTTCCCTCTATTTGAAAATGCAAGCTGTGAAAGCCCTTTGTAAAAACCYGTGTTTCTCTAGTAGGTGATAACATCAACATTTGAAAAACATCAGAATAAAATGGAACTTTCTGAGCCTGCCCAAAGGTTTTTTTTCTGCAATTAATGCAGCTAAATACAACTTTATTTAAGGTAAACAGGCCTTATACAGAGTAAAAAAGTGAAGACTGTTTCTGTGTTATTCACAAGGTTGTCATGTCTCACACTGTGAAGGCTTACTTAGCTGGGCTACTACTGAAGTTCAGATCTGTTTGACCCATCATCTAACAAGTCCTCTCCTGAGACCTGAACAAAACGCCATACATGACTTCAACACTTGTTAATATTCCTCGACACTTAATCTATCAGGATGGACGACGTGTCTCTTCTGCAGGTTGCAGGTTACTGACCCAGAAATTAGTCAAGTTATCCACAAAATCAAGTCCCCCCAACTCACAAGAGACATCAGTTCCCCCTCATGGGTAATTGAAATGAGGCAATTAATCAGAGCAGATTTGTCTTTTAGGCAAAACTGAAACACTTTGACTAATGGCTTTGGCTTTTTCTAGGAAGTGATCATTTTATTCATGACCCAAAAATGGACTTACCCTACATGATGTGTGATTAGCTTCTGTGTGCTCTGACCTTGAATAGAGGTAAATAGCAGCTGATGTTGGCCTGAAATCAGAGGTAACTGAGTCCCTTATTATTAATACGCATTATATCCCAGCGTGGCTTGAAATTTTTATAACGACCGACATGAAGAGAAATTAAAACACGTACATAGCCTGTGTGTAATGTTGTTTGAGATGCGCAATTTAAAGATTTGATGTCAGGGATGGTTTCAGAGTTTTAAGTCTCTGATCCTCATTTCATGCGTGTTTTCTTGTTTTTGGCCAGGCTGACAGAGCAATAAACGAGGCATTTATTGGGAAGATTTTCTGTCTGAGTTTGGAAGCTGAACAGAAGCCAGGCTTTTACGGAACATTCAGCTTCTACCACCCTGCAGACATAAGCGACTACAAACACCACAGGGATTACGAACCCTTCCAAAACTCCCTTTCTCTGTCTTTATGTATCTTTTTCCTTCTTGCTTTCTTCTCTTTTTTTTCCCTTTGGCTCGGCATATTTTTTTCCTTACTTTAACTGTCTCTTTTCTCCTTTCTGTCACAATTTATCTCCATTTCTCTCGGAATAATAAAAGCAACAGTATAGAAGGCTTTACGTCTCAAAATGGGAGAATCATTTGAGGATACGGTAAAATAGAAATAGCTTGTCTTAATCGCCACATGTATAATGACAGTTACAATTTTCTCCAAAAACACCCACAAAAATGTACTTTCAGGCTGTCTGTATTATAAGGTTCCAGGCTGCAGACAATAAGCTGGTAACAGCTAAAATGTAGCACAGGTTTTGTTTTTTTATTGGACACAATCATTGAATGCCTTTATTAACAGGAAATATATACTCTTATATGCTGTAATAACATGGAAAACAAAGGCCAAAACAATGATGTAAATCT
>NW_013952431.1:2576975-2579010 GCF_001266775.1 Austrofundulus limnaeus | reverse complement strand
CAGTATGTATGGTCCATCATCAACGTCAACAGTGCAATATTGTTTTTGCCAATCCCTGTGTGTGTGTGTTCAGGTAATTAACCATAGAAAACACAAAATGGCTATAATTCAGTCAATTTTACAAATAATTACCAGAAATTTGGTGTTGTAATAGCTGAGAGTCATTTCCAACGTGGAGTTTGAGCAGCAACTGATTGTGGAATATTTGTTTTAAAATTTTTGTATCAATTAGTGCAGTCAATTTCATCTGTTAACAAACATCTCATGAACAAYTGGATGGATTTTAATGAATATCTCAGAGTAATTGTTGAATGCACATCTGCAGTTGATTACCTGTTGGAGTCAACTGAAATAAAGATTTGACATTGTAGCGGCTGAGCTTTACCCCCAATGCATATTTCGAGAATTACACATTGTGTAAGCTCTTTGTTTAAAACGTTGGTCTTAACTGTTGGGAGTATRCCCGGTTTGTCTGTCAGCAAAATACATTATTTACAAAGGAACAGATTTTAATGAAACTCAGAAAATAATCAGTGGGTGCCTGTTTACAACTGGTTTACTTTTGGAGACAATTTGATTCAAGATGACTGCCACTGCTAATCAATCTGGSCAAACAAAACTGGCTATATTTCAGTCAGCTTTACAGATATTGAGCAAAAAATGTTATACAGAGCTAAAATATGGTCACACATAATGTTGTTTTCAAGATCTGACCAAAGCAGCCATTACTTTGTCAATCTTCAACCAAGATCTTAGTTTAAAAACCTGCCACGACATACATTTGTTGTAAGGCTAGGCCTTGAATGTCCGTATGCTTTGATACAGGAAGGCAGAGAAATTATGTAGTGAACACAAATATGCCAAAGGTACYAGGAGATTTGTTAAAATTCTATAATTCAGCACAGATTGCTGTCAGTTGATCATGACRATGTGCTCCATTTGACACAATTAACACCTTGATAATAGTCACATGCGAGGCAGACATWAATGGTTTAACCTTTTGGAAGCTCTCGCTCAGCTCGTCTTCCTCTCCGCACGACAATTGGATTTTCTCTAATATCCTGAAAATCTTCTCTGATAAATGGGTTTTCTTTAGTGCTCAAGAGCTTGCGGGTCAGTGCGGACGCTTTAATGCAGATTTACCTGACAAAGTAAATAGCGGAGTTCAGCGAATTAATTATAAGGCTCTTAAGAGCTCATCAATATTTAGGGGTAATCACAGGTACTGATTACAATGATGAGGGAGAAAATCTCTAATATTTCAAAAGGATGCCCTGCAGTTCTGCAGCTTTGGCATGGAACAATATTTCATGGGTGTATTTTATATGTTCTTCTTATCCCTTTGTAGATTAGTCAGGATATGCCCCAGCTTTCAGTGAACAATCATGCATGTTGAGAAAATCAGGGAATWTAAATTGATGTAGGGCCTGCTTGTTAGTCACATATATATCCGTGACGGATTGGCCAGGGACAGACTCTGGTACTTTTCCATTATTACACATTTTGGGCTTTCAGGATGTGATTTTATGTTGTTAAAATAACAAGTTCAATTTAGAGTTGAAGGAAAGGGTGTCATGGTGGCAGTGATGGTTGGTGAGGTTCATGGATAGTGATCATCATCAGAATCAGATTTACAAATAAATGAGCCCTACAGAACAACTTATTCACCATTTGTTTGGAAGAAGTTACCATTTTGTGTTTYATATTTCCTACCAATATTCTTCAGACAAACTGTGGCTCACTTGATGCAYATTTCATTAAATAWAGTTGTTTTGTYCTACCTTACTGTTAGAGATGTGACGTTCTTTTGAATGGCTCCTTATAATGAACGATAGGTACTGAGTTGCAGGTGGTGCCCTTTGTGGGATTTTCTAAATCTCACTGCCAATTTATACACAATCACATACCAAATTAAATAGTTTTGTCTTTGATGTATATTTTTATTCATTTCATTTAAAAAAAACAAAAAATGACATAAAACAAATATACAAATTAAATAAAATGAGAGGCAGCAGAAGAAGAAAAAATAATATAT
>NW_013952431.1:2562838-2576965 GCF_001266775.1 Austrofundulus limnaeus | reverse complement strand
TAACTATGCATCCCCCATGGTCATAGACTAATCTGATTAAACAGCCATTCAGATTAAAAATGTGTCATAAAAACACTTCATCTGATCATCTGATTGTGCATGTCTTCTGACATTCATCCACCRGTTTCTGCTCTTTTATAGAGGGAGAGACAGCAGCACTTATAGTTACCAGCAGCACAGAACTTTTCCTCCCGTTCTCTCATCTTGGTGTTCAGTTCAAGCTTGCCCTGTCTCCTCCAAATCACTTTTAACAGAATATCTCCTCTGTTGGACACAAGTTTTGCTGAGTGATATTCCTGCATTTTATGAGCTCACGTTAGGTTTACTGTTTGATTCATTGCGCTAAAACCAGCAGAAAGTGTCCATAGKGCAGGATTTTTACCGCCCCAATGGGAAAAATCAGAGGAGTTGGTAATACAGATTATTGCCAGCAGGGGGAGTATATATTAACATGCTAGGAACGCAGCTCGTCAGACTGTACCGCCCTATGACTGTAAATAATTAAAAACCTGAGCTTTAATAACAGAAAAAAAAACATTTCAAATTCAACTTAGCATTGTCAAAACAATTGAAAAGCACACAGAACAAAACAGTAGATAGCAGGCTGTGTAAATAGGCATTTTACAATTTTTATTAGAAGGAACTACTTTGTTCAGTGAATGAATATTGTTTTATGTGGGGCGCCCCACCTGCCCTTATGGATGAGCCGTGCCTGGTTATCTTCATAAATAACCAGTAAATAACAAGTAACTATTCTACAGAATAAGTCCACCCTATTAAAAAGTTATAAAAAATGTATCCTCCCTTTGTGACCCCCACCCCCAGATGGACGATGTTCTTAACATTTGCCTTTACTGCCCATGCCACGGGCCAGCTCTGCAAAAAGGTGTGATGAAACCACATCACTTGGACAGGTGTGCAATATCAGTCTGTTTAAAGTAACAATTCAGATATTTGAAGGTGGGGTTTGGTGGAAAGTTTACACACAATTGACATTTATAAAATCTTTACACATTTAAACACAGGATATYGTGTCATAAATGGCAAGTCTCTCTCTTCAAGGTCAAGCTGGAACAGGACTCGCTTTTTCTCTTTAGATTTCTGGAAGAGGCAAAAAAAGAAAACAACTTTTTAATTTTTTCCATACAAAGAAAATTGATGTGCAACAGAGAAAATCAAGTAGATAGACATCGGGAACAGTGTGATCAAGGACGTGACTACCCTGTTGATGTCAGACACRGAAATCACAATGGATACTGAGAAGGAGTAATGAGAAAGAAGGGGATAAAAAGAAACTTACTGACCAGTTTTGTTACTTTTGGTGCCAATGGAAAAACTTCTATTTTCTGATTATTTCTATGTATCAGAGCACAAAAAAAAGGCTTCTCGAAAAACACCAACAATACAACACTTGGTCTTCACAGCCTCACGTGCACACTCGCCAGAATGTGTGCACACCAAATGAACAAYACTGTTTTTGCAAATGCTGTTTCACCAAAATTCAGCATTTACACTGTTTCCCTGATTTGTTTCTCATTTCTTTGCAATTTAACTACTTTYAAATACTTGATGATATTTTAGCCAACAAAAGGCTCAGCTCATTCAAGAAATTGAGGGTCTGTTTTGTTTATGTCCAAATATTTTTCTAACAGACATGCACTGAGATTTTGTTAAATCCCACATAGCAACATTTKTCTAACCCAGTCCTGGCCCACACAGTGCACTAACACTTGGCCCAGATACCATGAAGATTGATGGCGATTTAGGTTTCAATGTGGTTTGTCAGAGGTAGTCCATACATGGGCCAGCACCATAGCCCAAACCACAATAGGACCGTTTGTGGCATTGGCCCATTTGGACCACATAACCCAAACCAAAACCAGTCCAGTTGTTGCAGTGATCTGTTTGGACCTCATAAACTAAACTAAAACTGGGTCACTTGTGGCATGCTTAAAAGCAATGCAATTTTGCCAGCTCACACCTGTCTGCTACGTGAGGTTACGTCAAAAACGTTGCTATCTTTGAAATCTGCTTCAGCTCATTTGTTGTTGTTTTTTATCTTTATATTGTTTTCAGTTCTGTTACTTTCAACATTTAGCTTACAACTCAGTCCATCAAAGTAATTAATAGTCCAAGCTTAACATCTTTGACTTTGTCCTTCCCAGAATCCTGTAATGCTCCYGAGTAATTAAATGATTTGTATCAGACAGAAAGTCAACTTGAATTGCACAACAGCAAATAAATGAACTCAGTCATTTATTTTTTATGCCTCTGTGACAATTACAGGAACAACATCAATCTGGTTGAGTTTATTTAAGGGTTAAAATTAATCATCACCCCAACACCGTTTTTATTTATTCTGTTTCTTTCATCAGCTTCGAGGCAAATATAGCTTGTAAATCCACTGTGGCAGATCATCTGGTAAAATTGGATGATTGCAGTGCTCTTTAAAGCTTCGTGTCAAATTTAACTTTGACACTTTAATTGACATTTTCAAATTTAATTTTAACTGTTAAAAGTGGAGCTGGAATCAAAGGTTCTTATGAAGTGTAGTGTCCCACAGAGTTGGYAAGTAATGGACAATGAAGGAGAAATTATTTACAAAGGAGTTTTTTAAGGTAAGAATTTTTTAAATCCTGCAAAAGTTAAAACACTCAATCTTCGAGTTCTGCTAGTAAACATCACTAAAAGGCATCTGAAGAGATCATGCTGGTTACTGAATGTCTTCTACTGCTAGCTGAGTGTAAACTGCTTTGTTTTTGGCCATTTTTTCATTTGCTTTTCTTAATAATCATTGCAATTATGTTTACATGGCCTCAAATCCTGCAAGCCAGATTTTAAACAAATGTGTAATAAGTGGATGTAAGTAAGGTAAAATAAGATACACTGGGTGGTATGAAGTTCAACAGTCGGTTTAGAATGTTTTTTTTTTTAGTGTGTTGTGTTGCAGCTACTTTTTTTCACAGGGATAACATGTAAACGCCACACCGAAGGAGGCAGCTCTGTGGTCCTGTTGTCAGTTGATGTCTCTTAATTAAACATGTTCTTATGGTGACATTATCTTCAGTTTTCAATCTTTTCTACCCTGACATAAGGCTACATTGTTCTGTCATAAATAGAATCACTTAACTCATTTAGGGTTGTTTCATTAAAATGTACAAAAAAACATTAGCATTATTATTTAATTGTTCTTCTATTTTTAATTTTGTTAATATGCTCTTATATCCACATGAACCACTGTTTTACTACTGYATTTTCATCCTCAGTATTTTCTTTCTTACCTTTGCTTCTTCACTGTCTCCTGTTCCCTAGTCAGCTCTGCTTTCTTTCATATTTGTTATTGGTCTCAGTCTCTTTTTCTACAAAGTCACTTCTATTTATTGAAAAGATGATTATAGCAGCAGAACAGCATGAAGCTGTTGAAATCCCCTGGGAGAATGACTGGGTTGTTACTTCTTGTGACAGCAGGAGGCGCTGCTGTTCCCTAAATGCAAGGTTGGTCCTTCAGCATGGAGACAGTTTTCTGACATTACACTTCACCAGCCACAAAACACAATCTCACCAAGTATGAAAGTATGTTTATGTTAAGTTTGGCTTACTTTATATTTTCACATTTAAAACATTCCAATTTTAAAAAAGAATAAATACAGCAGAAAGTTCTTGTATTTCCTCATAACAAATACTCTTTACACTCTACTTACATTTTATAGGCCTACATTTCTTAATTCTCCTAAAACACTTTATAATAAAAATGTATAAAATATAAATTATGCACTTTCAGAGTTGACATTTAATTAAATTACAAATTGAATTAAAAAATAAAATCAACAAATAAATTACCCTACAAATTGTGTTGTTGTTGACAACACCTCTGCGGCTGTCTTGTACTAAAAGGTGCTCTGTTTTTGTGTGAGATTTGTGTCTGCTATGTTTAAAATGACAATTTTTCATCAAGTATATATAAATAGTTTTTTTTTTAATGCATCGTTGTTCAATTATTTTAAAACGGCAACAAATACTGCAAATTGACTAGATATATAATTGCGTGACTGAAATTTTTGAAACGTCTTTGCATTGATTGAAAATACCAAAATATAATTTCAAAAGCAGACTCCTTTGTGATGTAGTCTTTATCTTGTTTATCTTTATCTGGTTACATTTCGTTTTAGTAGTAAATTGTTTACACCATTCTCATTACCCTGTAACTTCGTTATTTCACAAATTCACCCCTGTGACGGATTTTCCGACTGTCCGTAAATGCAACACACCCGTGACTGAATATCCCAGAATCCACCTTACCAGGAAGTGTCAAGTTAGATAGCAGTGTTTGTTTTGACAATGATGGAGGAAGAAGAATTTGAGTTTACTGAAGATTTGGAGGCTATTTTGCATCTCACTCCAGAAGTGCAGTTAGCCATTGAACAGGTAACAGCCTGGTTTATTTACTTGCATTATAAAATTATCTTTTCTTGCTGTTGCTAACGCACATAGCTGTAGTGTTAGCCGGCTAATCATGAACCTATCTGCGGGCACCGATAGCTGACGCTGCTAACACCGAATACGTCGCAACAGTATATCAGCTTCTTTTTGTTTGATAATTCTCATTTTTCAGCTTTAGTTACGGAAACACGAGCCACAGCAATTGCTATTACGCTAAAGCCAAATAAGTCATGTGGTAAACGTGTTACAAGCACCCTTAGTTTTCACCATTAGCTAATTGTTGGTTTTCTCCAAGGTTTTCCCCAGCCAGGACCCACTGGACAGAGCAGACTTCAATGCTGTCGAATATATCAACACACTTTTCCCCACCGAGCAGGTACAGTGGCCTTTTGTCTTGTAGTACCATTGTAACGATACGCAGAGCAACATGACCCAAAAATTTGGGGAAAAAATAGTTCATATTCATATTTTTATCAGCATTGATTATTTTTGTTTTATTGTGGAAATTGAAAAGACTTAGTGTTTATGTCTTTATGAGTAATTTAATTTTCAGATTTTCTTTTAACTCCACATTTTTTCTGGTCTCTGGTCTTAATCTTTTCCACCTCCCTTACAGCTCTATATTCAATATCCTTTGCCATCCCATTGTCCCTCCTGTCTAACTTTGTCTCCAAATTACTACTACTACTCATTTTAAACCTTGTCCTTTTTGGTACTTGAATTTTCAGCCGTTGCAAATGCTAACAGCACGTGCAGACGATATGTATATATATATATNTATATATATATATATGCTTGTGTATGTTTCATTTCCATAAGGGGTCACTGTAACTCAACATATTTGTTTTTATACTGTTATTAGTCAGTAAAGTTCACATGTATTTGATTGTAAAAATTGTGTAATTTACCATCTGCCCAGCATATTGCAGTTTAACTGCTACAGCAGATTTGTAGACTTTAAAGCAACATCACTTGATCACGAATGTATTATATTGAATAAAGTGTGCATTTCTGTTCAAGATGGAGGATTGAAATGGATAAATTAGTAAATATTTGGTAAAACCAAAAACACACTAAACAATAGTGTGTATGTGTAAAACTTTTTATCTATTTATAACATTGCATCATGATTTTATTTATGTGACAGACATAATAGATTATTTTACTAACGCATGTCTTTGTTTTCCCCTATTAGTCTTTGGCTAATATTGATGATGTAGTAAACAAAATCCGTCTGAAGATCCGGTGAGTTTATATTAAATATGTTAATATACACATTTTTTTTTCGTTTTCTTGACTCTATGTCTATAACGATATTGCTTCACCTTTGACAGGCGTCTTGATGATGACATCAGAACTGTGGTGAGAGGCCAGACCAATGTGGGTCAGGATGGTCGACAGGTGAGTAAAGCTGCTTACCCTCAAGTAATTGCGGCAGATTTCTCTTATAGAACCAGTTTTGCCCTTTAGAGATGAGCCGTTGTACAGTGAAATGGTGAACAAAATGGAAAAATTCCCTGAAGCATTCCTTGTGACAGAAGAGCTGAGTGAGTCAGTTGGAGAAAAGAGCTCCTCTGTCTTGGTTAGATGTCACTAAGGGGGTGGGATGGATCATCCGTGATGGAGATCAGTTTGTTCAGTGACCTCTTGTCCCTCACTGACTCAGACATCTCCATGTTCTGACCACTGATTATTCACGGTTTATTGACGCGTTCGTTGAGCTCGCTGCCATTTCTGGGTCTGACGCTGTACCACTAGCAGGCTACAACCCAATAGATTTGCACCAYCACAGACTGAAAAACTATCTGAGGTCTGATGATGCTTATTAACAAACCTAAGCTTCCTCCGAAAATAACCTCCTCATCGTCTTTATGCAAACTATGTCATTGTTGATTCACWGGTTCATGTAACTGCATATGTTCACAATCTCCACTTCACTTAAAATGTTCTTAAAATGAGATCTATTTTGTTAAAGTTAATGTGTGGTGCTACTTTAAAACAGAGTAGTTGCTGCATGTTGTTTGTACCTTGTAGGATTACTTTGGTTCCTGTGGTAGAAACACGTAACAAAGCTGTGCACATTAGGGTTGGGCAATATTGGCAAAAAAAATTAATCACGATTAATTGTGGTATTTAGCCGATAACGATTAATTTGACGATTAATCCCCTGGAGTCCCTGGACACCCTCGTGTCCTAGTCACATGACCAATTTAGTGGGAAAGATTTCATAAAAATCYGTTCCAAATTGTGTCAAAATTACAGACTTCAGGCTACACATCAAATTTAAAACTGTGTTGATAGATAAATAAATTGCAGAACTTTTTTTAATGGTCATATCTGAAGCAGAGAGGAGCAGCGAGCGGATTCTGCCTGGTTGCATTAATCGTATTAATCGTCAAGTGCCAAAAAATAATCGATTAATGTTTTTCTGACGATTAATTGCACACGATACGATTATGCCCAACCCTAGTGCACATTCACATATAGTTTTTTCTTCTTTTCTTTGCTGGATTCTGGAGGATAAATGTGTGTAAATAATTGCTCACATCAATGTAACATAAATGAAAAATCATAATCTACTTTGTAATTGTTTCTTGTAATGCCTTTGAAACCATAATTTGTGTATAAATTTCCAGCGATGAACTTGATGTTAATTTAATTCGCTTTTCTGTGGTGCTTTCATTAAGTTAGCATTTATGCTAATTGTTGGTAAACAACATGTGACTAAATAGACCCTAGTTGTTAAATTTTATAACTAATTGGATTATAAGTTTAATGTGGTTTTACCAAGTATAAATACACTTATTCCCTGTAGTCTTTGTCGTTCCTGGTTACAAAACACTGAAATTAATAACCGATACAAATCAAAACGAATCATTGATTGTAGTGTTAAAACTGGGATCCTTTCTCTGTAAGAAAGCTGCCATGGTTTGTGACTAAAACAGAAAACTAATCTCCTCTGCCTTTTTCTACTCTTTCCTCACTCTATATTGCTTCCATGGAAAAAGACAATATGACTCAGATTTGTTCCCGCAGCTCAAACTGCCTCTTTACGGAAAACATGCCTGTAAAATAGATTCTCTTATGTAAATACTTTTTTTCACAACCCCCCCAGTCATGTGAGGTTTTGCCTCTCTTGTTATGGAAGCGTGAAGGTGGGGGGGATAAATCATCTCTTGCTGATTTAATGCAGGTGTTTGCTCCTTTGACGACAGACAGCTTAAAGGGAAAGTGACACCTGCTTTGTGAGTGATGTATGTTCAGATCAGTCGATGTGAYTGGGTGTGAGTTATTGTCGAGCCGTCTGGCATGGTGGGCCCGTCTTTTCCAGTCAGCTACCGTTTAGCAGCGGAAACACTCCGAATCCCCTCCAGACCAATAACATTAAACAGTCGCACACAATAATTTTAGTTTATTTTTCCAACCCCACAGAACCATTCCAATACTTCCAGGATGGAAAAAAATAAGTATTTTTTTAGGCAGATGGAAAAGATGGTAATTTTAAGAGGGGGGTATAGAGTAAAACCAATAACATCAGCAGTTTGACGAATTGTGTTGTTGACTGAGCTCGTTCACTTCGCTGAATGTGATACTCAGGTTGAAACTCAAGATGGTAACATTTCTGGAGAAGAGGGAGGAAGTGGAGAGGGTCTGAAAATGAATCTGTTTTCCTTAGCATTGTGTGTGTGGTTTTTTTTGTCAGWGCTGACAGTAAAACAGTTACTGACTGAGAAGACTTCAGTGGAAGTGCTGACTCTGTAATAACAGATTTCCTTGACAGCAGTGTTTTAAAACGATTGTTTTACCTTGAATTCATAGTGCTTGTTCACATCACCATCCATCCAGCAGTAATTTGTGTACAATTGTAGTATTTTAGTGCTGAACTTCCACTGTTGCTTTTGTCCATCTGCWCTTCCTAACAAATAACCTTTAAATACGCAAATTACTAATAAAGCTTTATTATGTAATTTCTTTATTACTTAAGTGTGCAACTTATTATGAAATTAGCTGGTAGTAACACAGGATAGATTTAAATCAGAGTTTTGACTTCCCTTTCACAGAAAAACTTATATTTATTTATTTATTTATTTATTTATTTATTTATTTATTTATTTATTGAACAGTTATTTTACAAAACTGTGTATGCCTTTAATGATCAACGATGAATGTCTGTGGTGTCTTTGATTCAACTACTAAGTATCTGACCTAATGATGACTGATTATGTCTTCCTCTTTTTCTAAATATACAGCTCAATTGTCATTTCATTTTTTTGTGATTTGTTTTATTTATTTATTTTTTGGGGGGGAGTGTCACTTTATATTTTTAGTTTGCTTTATTAGATATGTTTTATRTTGTTGATGTTGTTCTCAAATGTAATATGTTTATTTGCCTATTTAATCTTGATAAACACCAACTTTTTTTTTCTTTTAGAACTAAATATGACAGAAAAATAATAATAAAAAAAGCAAGGACTTCACAGTTCACAATAAGTTATTTGAAGATGCTTTTTTTAGACCTGGCACTTTTTAAAATGTGGAGTTATTTCCAGGTATTCTTTTTTTTTGTCTCAGTACAATGCTTATGAAGAATTATGCTCAGGCATTGTTTTGTTATAGTTCAAGAGTTATAGCTCTATTTTATCTGATGGAGTGTAGCATTCACAGAAAATGCAGAAATATATTTTAATCTTCCCCCAACATTATAATACTACACTGATGTCTGCCAGAAAGGGTTGCAGTGTTCCTCACAAACTTGTAGCATTTAAATGGGGGCAGCTGTGGAAGAGTGATTTGGGGAGTCATCCTGTAACTGGTGGGCTGCCGGGTCGATCCCTCGTTCCATCTGACTCGTTTGTCGTGTCGTTGGGCAAGACACTTCACCCGCCTTGTCTGCTGGTGGTGATCAGAGGGTCCGGTGGCTCCAGTGCAGGGCAGCCCCACCTCTATCAGTGTGGCCCAGGGCAGCTGTGGCTACAATGTAGCTTATCATCATCAGTGTGAATGTGTTTATGAAAGGGTGAATGATTGAAGTGTAAAGCACTTAAGAGTCCGTAGGGCCTTGAGTTACCATTACCATTTGCCAAAAGGAAGCACCATTACGCCTTCTTCAAACTGTACAGCAGCAACATTTGCTGCTTGTTGCATGTTATGCACTGGTTTGTGCGCTGTTGTCGATAACATCCCCGGCACGGAGGCGCCTGCTGGGCAGTGATCTTCTGAGCTTTTCTCAAGGCTAAATACAGGAAACGAGTACTCGGAAGTAAGCCAGATTGACTCAGCTGAGTTTGCATTTGCAACAACTGCAGCGTTGAGACTTCTGGTCTCATGTGTGCAGCTTGTTTGCTCAACAGCTACTTCAGGAAACCTTCTTAAAGACCTCTCTATGCTCAAATCAAAGAGTGACCACTTAACCTGCCTTTGTTTTCTTTTATGAATTCCTCCAATCCTCTTCAACCAAAATGAGGGTATAAACCATAAAAAGAAAGAAAGGATGTATGAATTGGAAGCAGATTTTGCTTATTGTGCCTAAAAGCTAATCGGTACCAGATATGTGTGTGGCTTCTGTGGCAAAACCTGTTGCTCAAGTCATCATGTATGTAGATTTTTTTTTTTTAGTTTGAAAAAAATTCAGGTTAAACCACTTTGATTTTGACTTTGTGTCACCACTATGGAGTGATAATTAATGTGATCCTGTGTTTTGTTTTGTTTTTATATATTTGTGTGTTTGCCAGACCACTGTCCACCCGTCTGTTTGAGGTACATTGAAAGGTGGTAAATTCCTCAGACAGCTGGTGCCAGCTGTTTGCATTCCTTGTGTCCGTGTGTTTAAAGGGAGAGTCAGAGTTGTGTCTGCAGCACGGCCACAGCAACAGGCCAAATTAAGCCAATTACTTTGGTATTAGATGTTGGAGCAAAGTCTCTGTTTACAGCCGAAGGACAGCTGCTTTGATAGATGAAGAGAAAACATTAGAATAGCTCTGCAGCAGTCTTACAGTTTCAACTGTCAAATGTTTTACAGCCTATTAAAACATCTAATGATCGTTTTAGCCTTTATCGTGACAGCTTTTATAATTATCTAGGCCTGTGTCAACATTAGCCCTAATGGTGTTCAGTACCTTTTTAGCTTGTTTCTACTGTATGTGCTGTTTGTATGCAAGACTGTGCCCTCATAGCATTATCATTTTTACGTTAAACCCTTTGGTTAAAGTGAAGGGGGAAACTGTACATAATGTATGTTTTATATAACTTTTATTCGAACATCCACAATTATGACTTGTGTTGTGTACATATACTCAAAACTGGTTTCACTGACTAATAAACTGTGAGATAAGCAAGTTGTTTTATCTCAGACATTTTGAAATAAAATGAACAGTTAGTTTTTGAAATTATCATGTTTAATGTTGAAAAAAGAATATTATTCACACCATCTGCTGCAAACAGGTAATCTGACTAATGAATAAATAAACTACAGATCTGTTACAGATCATTTACATTTCCTATGTGTAATTACAGACTTGTTGTAAATAAAATGTCCATTGATAATATCTAACTTACATAAATTTGACTCATATAAAGCAAATTCCCAACAAAAATGAACAGAGGGATCATTACTGTAGATTATTTACAACTAAAGGTGCATTAAAGAAGTAGCTGCTGTGATGGCTGCTTTTAGTGTTGGTGTCACCACTTCATGTTTTTGGACATATTAACAGTATCAGTCTGTAAGTAGAAGTTATCAGCATCCACACTGGCTTGCTGTAAATTCCACAGTTGAATATGTGGGGAAGTATTTCCATGTTTGTTAACTCAGTTCACGTACAATACAAGACAAAACAATTGTGCCACTCTTTGTTCATGCTAGATTTTTTTAAGTGTGCTTAAGCAAATAATTTTGAGCTTTTTAAAACTCTATCAAACATATGTCAGGTAAAAAAAAGCAACCAAGCAAATAATTTTGAGCTTTTTAAAACTCTATCAAACATATGTCAGGTAAAAAAAAAGCAACACATTTTCTAAAAAAACATCTCTGTCATGTTAATGTCCACCTTCAGACAGTCTGTGATATGAAGTGTTTTTGTAGTGTTTTGCATGCGTGTGTAATGTTGCTTTTTTGTGGTTCAGGCTTTGGAGGAGGCCCAGATAGCCATCCAGCAACTCTTTGGCAAAATCAAAGACATTAAGGACAAAGCAGAGAAGTCTGAACAAATGGTACGCATTGACACAACACAATACACACAATAACACACAAAAAGGTATTGATTGTAGCCCAATTAGGGCTGGTTGGTGCTTGATTTCTTTTGTCATAATCTAAGATAGTTTGGTGAGTCAGCTATTAAACTTATAGGTGACTTTCTGACGTGTGTCAGTGAGAGGTTAGTACAAAACACATTTGGATGTTGAGGTGCTAGGGAAAAGAAAGACATGTTAGAAATATGTGTTATGTGAATGTACTGTTTTTTTCTGGTGTTTGTCTTCATCACGTTCTTTGCTTTTTCATCTTCCATGTTCTTATCTTTGTAAATGTTTCCATCATTTCTTTTGTGCTTTTTTTTCATTCAGATTGTTGATCTAAACTTTCTGTCCCATTCCTTCACAGGTGAAGGAGATTACGAGGGACATAAAGCAGTTGGACCACGCTAAACGACACCTCACTACGTCCATCACCACCCTCAACCACCTGCATATGTTGGCTGGGGGTGTGGACTCTTTAGAGTGGGTACAATTTTGTGGATTTACAATGCACTTCTTCATTTCATCATGTTCCCTGTTATCATCTAGTTTATTTTTTAATGTAATCATTTTATTGATGTGTCACTTGTTCAAATTTCACTGGACTTACGATTAAAGTTTTCTCTTTTAATGCAACATAGGATTTATTGTTTAAACAAGAAACAAAAAACTTGTAGTTCTTACAAGTAGCTACATGCATCTTATACTTTTAAGATCAGTACTTTTTGACATTTGGTAAAACATTTACAAACTATGCATTACTGTAAAATCTGAAATGTGCGATCCACTTAACTACTCAGATCTTCATAATAAACTAAGACATCAATGTGTACATTTATGTTGCAGAGCCATGACCAGGAAGAGACAGTATGGAGAGGTGGCCAACTTACTGCAGGGAGTGGTGAATGTGCTCGAACATTTCCACAAGTATATGGGCATACCACAGATCAGACAGCTTTCAGAGAGGTAATTGGTTCACACACAGTTGTTGATCTGTCCTCATGGGGATTTTGCATTGACTTCCATTGACTAATTGGTCATTAGCCTAGCCCTGACTCCTTACCATAAACCTAACCACTCTAGTACTTACCTGACTCTAAACCTAACCTAAACTCAATTCACACCTTAGTCCTAATCCTAAACCCTGACACCAATGGTATTTTCCCCATTGGAGATCAGGCTTTTGTAAACATAAGGATCAGTGGGTCCTTACAAGACTGTGTTTACCTGGATATTGGTCAAAAATTGTCCCCACCAGCTAACAAAATCATGTACACACACTCTTGGGCATTTGATGATCAGAATAGGTGATGCCTAATCCCAGCAGCTGGAGGTTTGTAGTGGTCGGTTCCCCTCTTCTTTGCTAAAGTATTCCTTCTTCGGAACTGTTGAAAAGTGGGTCCACTATTTGCTGAGGTATTTTGCGTATTACTTCCTGTTAATGCAGATAAACACACACATAAGAGTTATGGCAGGAAAATGCAGGAAGGAAACCCTTTGGGCAGACCATCATTATTCTAGCTTTTTATTCCATTTTACAGGAGCAGGGTCACACTTTTTAGAGGGTTTGTTAGCATCTCAGAATGAATGTTTTCATTTCAAGTACTAACTTTTTGTTGTTAACCAATTTGTTGATGCTAGTTTTCTCTGAAGTCACTCATCTGGACTTTGTATTATTGAAACACACTCAAAAAATGTTCGCCCACACAGAAAGTCTTTGTTATGCTGTTTCCATTTATGATAATATTTTCCCAAAAACAAAACTCAGTGTGGGAACATTTCGCTCAGCTTCGCTCAAAGCRTTTCTGATCTGTGAAAAAAAATCGAAAAGAATGGCCTTGTGTTTTATTCTGACCAAGGTGTGGCTGGTAATGTTCATACCAGCTAACAGCTGCATGTCTGAAGTGACTCTGGTGATGGGGCGGGGAGCACAGAAAGGGGAAAAGATATGAGGCTAAACTGACAAATAAATGGTTAATAGAAAGCATTGAGACATTACTCTGAGAACAAGTTCATTTTTCCTTTTTGTGAACGTTTTTCCTAAGGATGTTAATTGCACGATGGGGGGTGATACAAAGGTCATTACTGGCAACATTTTGGCCATGTGAGATGGAAAAGCATAGTTTAAAGAGTAACTTACCCCCAAATTAACTTTTTTTGCTGATAAACTGTCTAGAATGTGTCTAAAATTTTATATAGTACTGTTTCTGTGCTAATTTTGATGTTTTTGTGCGTATTTGTTCAAATCTGTAATATTTGGTCTAAAAACGTGTTTTTGCTGCTCATATGGGTAGAGCAGTGGTACTGCAGGCTAATTTATATTTTGGTTAACAACTCTCCACGGTGACGTGTCTTCTCCACAGTTTCGAGAGAGAGAGAGACCAGCAGTATGTCCTGCACAGCGGGAGGGGAGGAGGGGAAAATAAGGCAGCAACTTGTACAGATTATCTGTAAATT
>NW_013952431.1:2539938-2562726 GCF_001266775.1 Austrofundulus limnaeus | reverse complement strand
CCCTCCCCTACCCACTTAGATGCATTTTTCAAATTTCGCCTTGGGGCGGAGTTATCTTTTCACAGGGGTGGGGTAAGATACACTTTAAAGAGATTTAAAACCTCAAGTATTCTCAGCACATTAACACTCATTAAAGCTTTGTGACAGTCTCCATTTCACATCTGATAATTTAATTTGCAGCTAAATTAACCTTTAGTCACAACAGTCTTTTATCACGACTAAATGGAGTCACATTTGAACAAGTTTAACATTGCTTTTAATAAGGTTTTTGTCCTTTAATCAATTTATTGCCCATGATGCATTAGTGGCAGCMCTCATACGTGAAACAAGAGAATTTAATGACTCAACTTTACCGAGTTTTATATGTGCTGTTTTTATTTAGCCAGACACCAATTTATCACTGTCAGCTGAATTGTGTGGTTGAGTATTTGTAGCCAGACAGACAAAATGTGTAGCAATGCAGCCAGCTTTTGTTTTAAACAGCAGTTCAACGGTTTTAAGTAAGGTTCTGTGCAACCTGATGAATGATCAATATCTTACATGTTGTAGATAGCTGTTTGAATATATGGAGAAAATGTTAAAAATAGTGTCCTAAAACCTATTCAGTCTCTAAATTTTACAGTGGTTCATTCAAATAGTTAATGGTAAATAGGCTGTACTTACAGTATATAGCACCTTCAGGATACTCAAAGTGCTTTACACTACAATTTGCAGCTTGCTGTAGCAGGTCAGGGGCGTTCTGGATCATCTCAAGCAGGAATATCATAACATTTCTGCCAGAATAATATTATGATGTGAAACTTACAGCCAAAACATTTACATGAAAGTCTTTAAAAACTTTGAGAATTTAACAAAAAAGCAAACTATTTTAGATTTGGCCCTGCCCAGGCCAACTAATACTCATCAATTCAGTAAGAATTAAACTTTCTCCAAACTCAGGTTAATCAAAATGCTATCTAAAATGGGTAAGATGTTAACTGTTCATAACCTTTCTACAGAAATTGTATTATTATTATTATTATTATTGTTGTTGTTGTTGTTGTTGTTGTTGTTGTTACTATTATTATTATTACTATTATTTTTATTACTGAACAATTACCATTTCTTGTGGTGCTGTCCTTGGGAAGCAAAGTTTCAAAGCCTGGAGAGCACTCATCAAATAATTGGACTTAGTTTTTTAATATTTTACTGTGGCACTTCAATAAACTTTATTTCTACAGCACAGTTAAAAAAAACACAGGGATAACCAAAATGCTGAACAATATGACAAAAATAAGTTAAGACAATAAAATAAACATATAACACACACCTAGTTCACATCAGGTATGTTTTAAGGTGTCCTAAGAGACAAGATCACAGTGTGTTAAAAGCCAAAGAATAAAAGTGCAGTTGCTAAAAAGCCATAAAAATATCAATCCCTAAAAGAGGCTTTCATGTAAAAACACCTGAAATGAACAACCAGTTGATCGTTTTGATTGTTTTGGTTACTGGCAGAGTGAAGGCAGCACAAAGTGAGTTGGGGACTCAGATCCTGGCAGATTTTGAAGAGGCCTTCCCCTCTCAAGGCTCCAAGGTAAATATTTTGCATAAATTGCTTTTTTTTTTTACTTTTTTTTAAATAATTTTTTTCTAAAAGTAACCCAAACTTTTATTTTCCACACGCTCACACAGAGACCAGGTGGACCCAGCAACGTGCTGCGAGATGCCTGCCTGGTGTCCAATGTACTGGATCCTCGCATCAAACAAGAGATCATCAAAAAGTTCATCAGGCAGCACCTCTCAGAGTATTTGGTTCTTTTCCAGGAAAATCAAG
The DNA here is from genome assembly GCF_001266775.1 of Austrofundulus limnaeus. Classification (NCBI taxonomy): domain Eukaryota; kingdom Metazoa; phylum Chordata; class Actinopteri; order Cyprinodontiformes; family Rivulidae; genus Austrofundulus; species Austrofundulus limnaeus. Next base: position 2,560,913 of record NW_013952431.1, on the reverse strand, counting down.
ATGTAAGTCAGAAATGATCAAATAACAGCAGTACGTTTTTGTCTTGTGCTTCAATCTAAAAATGACAGGATCGTGATTTTATCTTATTTTCCCTGGTTAAAAATAAATAGATATAGATAGTGCTGGTAAAAGAAACATTGCATTCCTTTTTCCTTTTTTTAAGGTTGCTTGGCTGGATAAGATTGATCGCCGTTACGCTTGGATCAAACGGCAGCTGGTAGACTATGAAGAAAAATATGGGCGCATGTTTCCTGAAGAGTGGTGCATGACGGAGCGCATTGCTGTGGAGTTCTGCCACATCACCAAGTAAAAACACTGAACACCTATCAAGAAACACAAAACCTTTGAATTACATGGTTAATGATCTGAAGTAAACTCCATTGTTTCTGTGTGCCTGAGTTGACTCTGGGAATTGGTACAACTTTCTAGGCTGTTGAAGTAGGTGGCCCACATAGGCATTGACCCAGAGTTGATACTTCTCTTTCTTTTTTCTCGACCGCATGAAAGAACCCAGGCGGCTTTGGGCTCGGTGTGCTGCTGCTGGCTGTAACCGAAGCTCCTTTTACTCCGTCATCACGCCATCAGAAGAACCTCTCATTATACCACCACTGCTGGTTCTCACTGAATCAAACAAAATGGGTGTAATGTAACCACACTGTGCTTTTAGACCAAATGCTGACGTTTTTGAAATCAGAGGCGAGACAAAAAGAACTACAGCTTCTGTGCCATTGCCTGTTTGGTTTTGTTAGTAAGTAAGTAAGTAAAGTTTTAATTATAAAGCACCTTTCACAGAAATATATTCACAAGGTGCTGTACAATCATCAACAATGTAAAAATGGTGGAAAGATAAAATTGAAACAGAATAAAACATAAACAACATAATGAAACATCAAATCAAGAATAAATTCTAAAACTTACGCTACAACCCAGAAACTCAGAAACAGTTTAGCAACAGGGTTGACTAAAACCAACAGTCTGGTTTTAATTTAAAATAAATAAAAAAAAATCTAGGAAAATATATTTTTTGTTTGCAAAAGATATGAAAACAAAACAAAAAGTATTTTAAGGCAGTTTGGAGTGCCTTGTGGTTTTGTCTTAAAAAAAAGCTAAAACAGCAAAACAATATCTAAAAACTAAAACCATCAGAACAGGAGCTGAATGCTAGAACCAGCAGGATATTTTGCTAAAATGTAAAAGTAGCAAAACAGTATCAGTATCTGCTCAGCATCTCAAAAGCACTACATTTTTCAAAGCTTTGAAGAGATCCCAATGCATTTCTATGAGAAAAATAAATTTAACTATTTCAAATAATAAAAAAATTGCAAAAACCAAAAATCACAGCCATAATGTCCTGAATGAGTTGAACATTTTGATTCCTGGATGACTCAAATAGTGCACAGAAGAAACCATAAGCATGAAAACAATTGGGTGAATACTTAAGTGGCATAAGTAAATAATCCTTAAATCCACCACAGTTCAGTTAACCGTATAGTTTGTATTTTAGCTTTAAAATAAATTTTATTAGGGGATAAAAACGTTATGTTAAAGTTTACCTGTAAGAGGTACAGTTCAGTGACGCACACACACACACACACACACACACCACACACACACACACACACAACCCACACGCACACACACACACACAACCCACACGCACACAAGCACACATTTGTATTTCTATCCTTATTAAGACTTCCATACATTCCAAACACTGACACCCTGAGACCAAGCCAATCCCTTTACATAACTAACCCTAAACCTGACCCACCAATGGTGTTCCACTGTATTAGGAAAGGTCTTTGGTTCCCAAGAGGACTACTGGTCATAAAAAGTAACAAAAACAGATACACAAATACACACTTTGTATTTTCATTTTCTTTTTGCTCACTATTTCCTCTCCAGATCATGAGAAAATCTTGTGTCTGTCTCCAGCAGTCACAGTGCGAGTGCACTTTGTAAATCTCAAGTGATGTTAATATTTTACTCTCCTGGCAGGCAAGGCGGGCTAGAATTAATTATTCCTCCTATTATGGACATTTCACACATCCACAAAGAATCACACAACCAATCACTCGTTGTGTATGTATGTAGCACTGTTTCTGGTACACACATCTATCTTGTCAAGACCATTGGTCCTTATGGGGACCGAAGACCGGTAGAACTTCATCTTTGTGTTGGGGGTCAGGTTTAGGCTGTAGAAATGACATGGAAATGAATGAAAGTCAATGAAAGGTCCTACTAAGGATAGAAACACAAACGTGTGTGTGTGTGTGTGTGTGTGTGTGTGTGTGTGTGNCATTTATTCAGACCATATGAGGACTAAGGACAGGCTGACTCTGTCTTCCTGACCTCTAACAACTTCTGTTGTTGTCAAAGAAAGATCTGAGCCCCACTTTAACGTTATTAGATCAACTTTCTGAAGAAATAATCAGCAGCTTCAGCAGGTCGTCACATGGACAAAAACATATGTAAAACTAGAGAAGATATGAAATTGGATACAGTTCAGTGTTGTGTTGCAGCTTTTTGTCTAATTAACAGCTGATACAGTGCATCTGTTTTCTCCTCAGGTTAAGTAGAGGATTATGTTCAGTTAGCTGCACGTACCCTCCTCAGGACTTTAACTCTGACTGTTCAATAAGCTGCAAAAAAAACATTAGATTTTTTGTTCTTTTCATCCACCAGTACAAAACATCTACATGTTGTGTGAGAATTATATGCAGCCTCGTCTAATGTGCTGTCTGAAATTGCGTGAATAACAAATATTACATCTGCACAGCGGTCCGTTCTGTCCCTTTCACTAGCGTGTCAGAATGAAGCCTCTGTTAGCATTTGTTTGTGTGTGTTTCTAAGGGTGGAGCTGGCCAAGGTGATGCGAACACGAGCAAAGGAGATTGAGGTGAAACTGCTTCTCTTTGCCATCCAGAGGACCACAAACTTTGAGGGTTTACTGGCCAAACGCTTCACAGGATGCACCTTGACAGACGTGCCTGGAGTAAGAAATAAAAAGAAAAACGGACACAAAAAAGTATTTAACAATACAGCTCTTTTGACTCTACCTACTTTTAATTCCTCACAATAAAAATATCCAGATTTACACCATTTAGTGTCACTTAGTGTCACCTTTTTTACCCAAAAAATATTGTCCAACAGTTAAAAAAAATTAATTGTTTTTTTTTTCTGTTTAAAAATTAAAAGCTTTTTCTCAGTGACAGCTCACCCTTGCTATACAACAGTTGAGTTTTCCTTTAGTGTGTTTAAAACCTATTGTGTTCARTAAAAAAACATCCTTTTTAGATGTCTTATTTACAGTAAAACTACTGATTTGTGTTTGTTTGTTTTCATTCGCATAYTCTTGTGTGTCACCATTTAAAATCAGGTCATGTTTGCCTGTGGAGGTGGAAACGGTGCCCGTAGAACGGGCAGATAATAAGGATCGTGATTAGTTTTGTTGAGGCCAAGTGGGCCAAACTTGTTCTGGCCTTGTGATAATTTACTTTTAGTCAGCAGTTTGCTTCATGCCTGTGCCGGGATGCCTTTGTATTGGAGTCAGCGATTTGACTGAGTCAGTTTATTACAAAGAGGCTTTTCTCAAAAATAACTTTTTAAACATTGTATGGTACGTGCACTGGAAGATCTAGTGGACAATGAAGCAGAGCAGCAAAGATCCAGACTTAATTTGTGCTGTTTTCTTCCATTTAGCAGCAAAAGAGACCAGAGAGTCCACTAGACCCAACTAACCCATTTTTAGAGGATGAACCAGGAGAGGATACAGGAGCAGAAAAGGATGAAGATCTTGCTAAGGTGAGTTGATGTAAAATACTATGTTCTTTAATATTACATAAATGCTGCCTAAATTATTTTATCTTACTAAAAGCCTGTTTTCCTTCATTCTTTCAGCCAAGAAAGCCTAAAGCTCCTGACAACCCATTCCATGGCATTATCTCCAAGTGTTTCGAACCTCACCTATACGTTTACATAGAATCCCAAGACAAGTGAGCAACACACACACATAGAAGCAGAAGAATTTAAATTTTTGTGCACAAGCTCCAGTTTGGGAGCAGGTTGTATGTAAAGCTGGCACATGAATGCTTTTTCCACGTCCTGCTCGTCAATCAGTCCCTCCATCCCACCCCCCTCCTCTTATTCTGCTTCACCTCCTCCTGTCTTTCCAGCCCTTGTTCCTGTACAAGCTTCGGTCTCCACTGTGGCAGAAATGTTTCCCATTAGCTGCACAACCACAGAGGCTGAAAGAAAGAGGGAGTGAGGTTGAATAAATGCTGTCACAGCAGATCTGCCTATTTTCTTTCCCACCTCTTTTTTTTTCTGGTAGCTTTTCACCGGTCTCTTTGTGATTAATTTATATTTCAGTCAGTCTCTTTTTTTTCTTAATTTGTCTTTCTCATTCTGTTTTTTTGTTTGTTTGTTTGTTTGTTTTTGTTTTTTTACTATCCTTATTCCTGCTATTCTGATGTTGTTGTTTTTTTTTTCTTCCCCCTCGTTTAATTTTTACCACCATGCTTCGGTTCTCTGAGTTGCTCCCCTGCCTCAGTGCTGGCACTGTTTCCTGAAACTGAACACAGTTTAGGGACTGCTGTGTTTGAATGCAGCTCTTTGGAGCATTAGATGCTTTTTGTCTGTCCGAGGGGACAGGATTGACCCGTACAACAGCTACAACCTCATTTCACTTGGGTCCAAAGACAGAGGCCAAATCTGCCTGTCCCCAGTGGGACATAGCCGGAGAGAACAGTGGCCTGCTTGTTTTGTCCTTGGCTTTATTTGCTTGATTCAGTCAAATATGGGCCAAAACAACTGGCTGTTGAATTGTGGACTATAGGACTGAAGCAAATATTATCTTCTACTAATCCATTTGGCTCTCTGGCTTTATGGTGCTTATGTATTTCCTGTGGTTGGAGACTAATCATATGTCTTTAATTTTTTTTTACAATCCATCACTCTTTATTTTAATGAGACCCTAATTCGGCATCTCGTGTGTGTGTGTGTGTGTGTGTGTGTGTGNGTGTGTGTGTGTGTGTGTGTGTGTGTGCGTGCGTGCGTGCATGTGTGTGTTAACCCTGTTTGGGTTTGGCTGTATGTTTCTTGGATCTCTGCAGAAACCTGGGTGAACTGATTGACCGGTTTGTAGCTGATTTTCGAGCACAAGGCCCACCCAAGGCAGGCACAGAGGAAGGTGGCGCAGTGCTGCCCAGCTGTGCTGACCTCTTTGTTTATTACAAGAAGTGTATGGTGCAATGCTCCCAACTGAGCACAGGCGAACCCATGATCGCCCTCACAACCGTCTTCCAGAAGTTCCTCAGAGAGTATGCATGGAAGATCCTCTCTGGCAACCTGCCAAAGTAAGACGTGTTCCATTTTGAGTTTTATACAATTAGCTACTGTTTAGTAATGGCGCTTGTACTTTATTTTATTAACAAACATTTACTCGTAAAAGCATCTGAGGAGGTTGCTCTAAAAATATACAACAATTCAAACTTCACTTTTGCAGCAAACATTTTGTACACTGTTTGAGAAATCACTTGAGTAGAAACTCTGTCCCATGCTTATATATTGTGTAACGTGTTTGTCAGAAAAATGCAGCTTAAAAAAACATGTATTCACTCTGGGAGCAATCACCTGTAACTGATGTTTTTATTGTAAGGGCATTGTACACATCCCTAACATCTGTACCAAACTATCATGGTACAAGTACATTACTGTTATCCCTATACTGTCTACTGTTTACTGCAATTATAATACTAAAAACCAACTACTTATACTCCACAAAATCCGATTTCCAAAATCTAAACCATTCCTTTAATTAAATATGTGGATTGCTTATTTGTTAAATGAAGCTAACCTAATTTTTATTGCCAGAAGAAGGAAAATAGAACCATAAGTGCATGAGTGTGATGTTGAGTGGCTAATATCAAGTAGTATGAAGTTTAAAAAGAAGAAATAATAAACTAAAACTAATTTAGTTTTGAACACATAATATTTCTTGGCAGTAACTTGTTACCCTCATATGAGAGTTTTGAGGGTTCATGCTTTGTGTAAATAAGCTGACATGACTGACATATTGGTCAAATAAGATCACATGCAAACTCAGCAGCTGTAGACAGACAAGTAAACCCAGTTGATTCTGTTTGGGAAAAATAAATTAAAGTGCGTATTTCAAGAAAAATTAAAACAAATGTTTCAACTTCACTGAAAATGGTGTTTAAAAWCATTTGTATTTATATTCATCCATGGGAATCGTTACGTTTTTCTCAACTTTAACAAAAAAGCATTTGTTTGGAATCAACTTTTCACAGCCAAGCCTGCCACACCCAGATTTCTTCATTGTTTTGGTGTGGTGTCGGGCTGTTTGGGAGTTAAATCTTAAACCTGCTTACTGTTTGCGGGATCAGAATGGCGTGCTTTGGGCTTTCTGGAGCTGGTTATATTGTGGCAAAGCCTAATATGCTACCAGCAAAAACATCTCTGGCTCACTGGCCACATCAGAAATCCTCACTAGCTGTAGTGGATGCTCTCTTTCACACACATAGACACACACACACACATACACACAGGCGTGTTCAGATATTCATTCATCCTAATTACACTCTTGCCTTTCCCACTACTTTTTGCTATTTTCTGAGCTGAATCCAAACTCTATCAGATGCACTCAGACACACATTAGATGTGCCGAACGCTTGCAGACACTTGCAGACACCCGACCATTGTGGCGTGCTGTGAATTAGTCTCGTGAGGTTTTGAAAGGGGCCCTCAAAAGGAGCATGAACTATGTTGTGGTTTTACCCACGTCTCTGTTATGACGTTTATTAATATTATGTCGCCAGTGGGGCCCCATTGGCTTCCATTTTTGCATCTGTTTGTAGTTATGCCTATTGTGTCTTAGTTACTAAAAAAATTACATCTTTTATCTGTAGTTTCAAAAACCTGTCTTGCACAAAAACAATTTCCTTTGAGTTTGATAAAGAAGATCCATGGCTCAAGAAAAGCAGACAAACTTTTAAGGTTTCTTAACCATTTGTGCCTGTAATTTTTAAAGTAACTTAAAGACATAGATGACTAGTCAAAATATAAACATTGTGAGAAAGCAATAGCTAAACTGCAAAAAAACATGTCTAAAAAAACTCAACTAAATATTTTATTCAAATGCTTTTAACAATGTTTGACAGAGGATTGAGGAAGATGTGAATTTATTACAACTAATAAAGTCATTGCAGTTTTATATAATATTTCAATCACATCTTTTCTTAATGTCATGGTGTCATAATTTGGAGGTCATGTTGTCTGTTCAATAACTACAGAAGAGAGATGACTTTTTATCACCTTGTACATGCCACATTCAAATAACAGTTTTAACTTTTAATTTTATTTCCCTTTTTTATTAATAAAATACTCATACTATTTTTGTCTCATTTTGTGCATTTGTTGGAACTCTGTCCAGGTCCAACAGTAACAGCGGGGGTCTCACCATCACCAGCCTGCTGAAGGAAAAAGAGGGCTGTGAGGCGGCGAAGTTCACCGTAGATGAGCTCTGCCTGATCTGTAGCATCCTCAGTACTGCAGAATACTGCCTGGCCACCACACAGCAGGCACGAACAAAAATCTTTTAAAACAACTTGAATTAGTATTTGTTAGGACCATTTATGTACGCAGTGCAGCTTGCAAAAGGTTTGTCATGGTGGCGGCGGACATGTTTGACTTGTGTTTAAGGAACTCCCACTGACAGTTATGACTACAGCTAAAACTAAAAGGTTATGTTTATTGCTGTACTTATACAGCAGTTTTAAGTCGGTATTGTAAAACACAAAATGAACAAGGTTTTTTTTTTCAAATGCAATCTTAGAGACAAARCAATTTATGTGTTTATGTGCGCACTCAAGTTCTTGTATATATACATTCCAGTTGGAGGAGAAGCTAAAGGAAAAAGTCGATAAAACATTGGTGGAGAGAATAAATTTGACTGGGGAGATGGATACATTCAGCACGTAAGTGACAGCTGCAGTCGAACACTTTTCCCCTGCTATTAAATTGAGCCTAACCTTCTTTGTTGTGACACATTTTAATGCTYTCCCCTTTTTGCATTTTCCACAGCGTGATCTCCAACAGCATCCAGCTGCTGGTTCAGGATCTCGATGCCGCCTGCGATCCCGCTCTAACTGCWATGAGCAAGGTTGAAAACAAACATTCAGCTCATTTAATAGCATTAAATCAAACACATCTGCGATTTATTAACAAATAAACACGTTTTTTTTTTTGTAACTATAATCTCAGAAGATGTTACAACACTGCATTTCTGGTGGTTTTGTGAGTCTGTCTCTCCCACCAAGAAAGACATTAAAAAAGACTTCTTTGTTTTACTTTGTAATTAGTTTAAAAGAGATTGTCGCATACCATAARCCATGAAGTTAGAAATATTTTGAACAATATCTGATGCTTGAGGCTTCCATGACTTTTTACCTTTTTCTCGTTAGATGCCATGGCAGAGTGTGGAGCATGTTGGTGACCAGAGTCCCTATGTGACTTCAATTATTATGCACATCAAACAAAATGTGCCAATCATCAGGGACAACCTTGCCTCCACACGCAAATACTTCACCCAATTCTGCATCAAGTTTACAAAGTACATTCCAAAAACAGGCATTCGTATATTCAACCACATTTAAAGGCTTTTAACACTAATATATGTCTTTTTTTCAGTTCCTTCATTCCCAAATTTATCAACCACTTATTTAGATGTAAACCTATCAGTATGGTGGGAGCTGAACAGGTAGGCCCAGTTTGCTCTAATATGACTTACATTTTATGTGTATTAGTAAAGRCTTTATATTTCTGTTTCTCTCCTCAACCACCAGCTCCTCCTTGATACCCACTCCCTGAAGACCGTCCTACTGGATCTGCCCTCCATCGGCTCCCAGGTGCTCCGGAAGGCACCTGCCAGCTACACCAAGATAGTGGTGAAAGGCATGACACGTGCAGAAATGATACTTAAGGTGAGGCGCTTAAAGTGGTAGCTCAGATCTTTTATAGTGGGATTATGTCGAAATTTAAACTATAAATATCTTACCTGTTGCAGATAACTGTTTAAGCAACCTCAGAAGCAGAAATTAGGTCTGACTAGAGCTACTCAAAATGGGGCCAAGACCAAAGTGGATTTCTGCATTTTAAAACAATTCTAATCTCAAAAAAATCTARAACGGTTCATGCAAAAACATTTTAGAAAACTTCACATCATTGTCAATTTTGAATTACACACTTATTTACTAGGATTATTTGAAAGTGCAACTAGCAGCCGCAACTTGCCATCACACATCTACAGAAGTCTAAGACAGTAATATCATAAAGTTCCACAGGACAAAATGTACAGTGAATCCCAGATTTTCACACATTTTGTTCTTGGAGTAATTGTGAATCGYGAAAAAAAACAACTTTGGATGCTGCTCAGAAAAGGGCAAGGCCTGCAGACAAGAGCCAACTGTTAACAGCTACACAGTACTGTGAGAAGGTGAAAATACTGCACTCCAGGCAGAGCGTGGGCACAGGGCATGTGTCACAAACTGAACTGTATAATTTTTTTAAAGGAACTGTATTTACATTAATTATATTACAAAATTAGTAAGTTATATTGTTCTTAATAATTTAGCTTAAAAACCCATATAAAAGTATGAGAGAAAAAAATGACGTTCTTCACAGTACTGTATTTCTGGTTTCTGCGATATCACAAAGATTACTACAAACTAGTAGTTAGGTTCCATTAAAAAAAATCTGCAAAAGACTGAGTCCGCAAACTGTGAAACACAACTTTGCAGGGGTTCACTGTAATGCAAATTGGACAGCTGGGTAAAGGTTTGTAAACTAACATTCACATAAACTGCTCTGAAATTTTTGAGATTGGAGTTGTTTTAAGATGGCAGTAATCCACACTGCTTGAACTAGATGATGGTTTGTCAGTCTTGTTAATAGTTAATTTACAATAGGTTAGATAATGATAATTCATATGCTTTCCACAGAACCCTACTTTAAAAAATGTCTGAACTATCCCTTTAAGCAAGTGAGAAATTGATTTTATTTCCAGCCAAACTCTTTTTCAAGTGCTTTTCTTTGCAATTTTAWAGTTCAAATTACTACAAGTATGAAAAAAGTCTAAATTTCTTAGAAACGTAGAGCCACTATGGTTAAATCTAAACTSTTTAGCTTTACACACAAACTCAGGAGGCACTTGAATCTGTTTGACTGAAGGATTCTTACAAGAACTTAAGTTTAACTAAATACAAGATTGTTTAAGTCAAACAGTATCAGTGATACACTGTTTTTACTGGACACTTCACATTTAATGACATTTAACTTGAGTGGTTAAATCTACGTTGACCAGTTTTTTTTTGTTTTTTTTTTTTACAACCAAAGCTTCAACTGATGACCTTTAAAGGCTCGGAACTTCAAATAACCCCGCCTTTTTTTCTCTCTGTCTCTGTGACCTGAGCAGGTTTTCTTTATCTTTTGTTTGCCATTTAACAGATTTGATCTTGAAGCTCTGAAATACCCAGTTCAACACAAGTTTTAACAAACAACCAAGAACAGCCTGCATGTGAAAACTTTTTCCATTGACTTAGGTACTGTCATAAGAAGCAACAAAAGACTCAAAACAAACATTCCTCCTGTGAGTGTTTGTGGTCAGACTGGCGAGCCAGCTTTAAATGTTTGTCCTGAATGAGTCAGTTAAGAAGATTATCCACTCAGGAGTTTATTTTGGGCAAAATGGCCCTTTAATTGTGTCTTTAACCCCACTCACAATATCACTTTATGAGCATGTTTCCACAAAATAGTCCATCTCACATGATGTGAGGAGAATATAGGAACGGAGCACTACTGGTTTAATGAATGAGCAACAGGCACATTACCCTTAAGCCCAGCATGTGGTTGAGCCTGTGAAAAAAGGGGCTGGAGTGAGTCTTTGTGTGAGTGTGTACGACTATGAATCTATGCACAACAACACATGCAGTGTTGTGAAGTGAAGGCTGTTTACAGGAGAGAACGAGAGTAAAGTCAAAATTACCTTATGTGRCTCTGGAGGACAGTGGTATGTAGATTAACCACACCCTGATTAACTGTCTCAGGAGGAAAGAGAAATGCATGCCTGCCTGTCCCTTGGTTTTTACAAGACTCCCTGGAGGTCTTCCTTCCTTCCTCCTGTTGGACCGTTAATGTTTACAGCTCTAATTGTGCCATCCAAACCCTGCTTTTCCACTGAAATCAGTGGATCAGTGGAAAACTGCTAAAAACTTCTGATGTATGCTTATTATATGTCTTGTGTGCACTTCTAAATCTGGTCCTAGATTTAGGCCCTCAAAGACACAAACATTATTTATGTTTACTTGCGCAAAAGTCTTTGATCGGATTGAAATGTATTTGGAATAGTCAAATGTATCGTTGACATGGGTGCAAAATTAATTAATCCAATCATGACGATCATTTACACGCACCAGGCTTTTATTAAGAATAGAATTACTGACATCCAGAGTTGTAAAATTTCCCTAAAAAACACAAGAAAAAGTTCTGCTTCCATAATGAACATAAACAAATGCTCTGTGTCTTCTGAGCCCCAGAATGGACCYGAGCCAGGTTTTAATAGTGATGGAACTGCACTCCCTGATCGAGCTACAAGCAAAGCAACGTGTGCTTTTATTTTGCGAAGCAATGTATGCCGTTTGTCTTCTTTTTTTTACCAGATGATAGAGCAGGAGGAAATAAACATCCTTGAAAGTTTTGTACTGCCAGCAACTATAACGCTGCTGCCACTCCCTCCACAAAAGACCAGAAACCAGTGGATGAAAGTCAAAGGTCATGCTGAAGTGGATCAGAATATTCTGATTGGGGCTTTTCATGATACATTTCTATTCTCATGGGTCATTTATTCCAAATACTTATGTCTGTGTAAACATTGGGCCTCATGCAAGAACATGTTCATATTCTTATCCTAAATTTCTCTAACTTTTGCTCAAACAAAGGGTTCGTACGAACATGTCACATCAGATTCAACAGTGTRWAWGAGGAGCGTAAATTCCACCTGTTTGTATCCAGCTGCTCGTGCACGCGAGAGGRGATTAGCATAATTACCACCCCAAAACACCATATAAGGCTCTGTTTCCTACCTCAGATATCAGGAAGTGTCCATTCATGAAAAATGACAGTGAAAACTAAAAAGAAAAACTTTACGAGTTCAGAGATTGAAGTCCGTCTGTCAGAGATCCAGAAAAGAAAATCTGTCATTTTTAGCAGGTCAGCTGTGGAATAAAAAGAGCTGCTAAAAGTATAAACAACTGTGTTAAATCATTTTCATTTATTCAGAAGACACACCGTCGCGCACCGTACGCCCCCCACCACCACCCCCGCACGCAGTCTCAAGTGGTCTCAGTCGCGGTTCTGAAATAAGCATTTTAAAATGTTTTCAAAATAAGTCTGGCACTTTGGAGAAAATCCAGGACTCACTGGAGGGATTATGTATCCCCTCTGGCCTGGGAATGTCTCGAAGTCCCCCAGGACGAGCTGGAAGGTGTCGCTGGGAAGAGGGAAGTCTGGGTCTCTCTGCTGCTGCCCCCGTGACCCAGATCCCGGATAGGCCGGCCGGACGGACAATTTATATTGTTAGTCTAAATTATTACATTTAAAATTATAACTCTAATTCAAGCAGAATAGTCTATTGTCAACATATTTATGGAGTGTAATTTATTTTCAACTCAAAATATCTTCAAACTAACAAAATATAAAGTAATGAGGGAGGAAAACCCGTCTGGATAACAGCAGACTGACTGCTCGTAAAATATACAACAGGTCTGGACCACTCGTGAATTTTGTTCGTATCTGAAAAAAATCTTAGAATACGAAAACATTGGTGAATGTCACAAATTCTCCTAAATCACTCGTACGCACAATTTAAGAGCAAATCTGTGTGTTCGAACGGTTCTTGCATGAGGCCCATTGTTACTGTCTCAAGCACTGACAATCTAAAGCCAATATCTGGGCTGCAACTGTTGAAGAATAACTTAAACTTATAAGAATAAAAAGTGTTAAAAATACAACTCTAGCCTTCTGGAATAAAAAAATTTGTATAAAAAGTTTGAAATAAAATTTGCAGCACAAATGTTTGACTTGTCTGAAAGTGACAGATTCGATCCAGGTCTTTAAGTGGAGACATATCCGATGTTTCTCAAACAATGATTCACGCTGGTCTGGTGGATGTGGTGTTTACATTACAAAGTGAACAGCCACGCAAAAAAATTAAATAAATAAAAATCTAATCAAAGCAAACAATTGGAATTGAGCATTAGGCTCTGCAGGGTGAACTTATAAGACTCAGGAGGAAATTGAGAACGTTTGCAAACTTTGGAAATTTCCTCACTAACGCCATTAACTAACAAGTTACAAACAGTAAGACACTAACGTTTCAAGCTACTGTATTTCCCCTTTTCATATTTGATTTTTGATTATTTTTTAGCATTCTGCAAGTTTTCACTCATAAATAATAAAAATAAATATTGTCATATATATATATGACTACTAGTGTGCCCCTTCAACTTGAACAAATCTATCTGTCTTTGGAACAACTCAAACACAAATATAATTACTTTCTGTGCTAAGTATAGTTTTAGTTTAGAACATTAGGTAACTACTAGTTGGAAATAAATACATCTTCTATTAAAATTTTCTGTCAGAGTATCTCTACTCAGTTACATACGAATATATTTGGGCTCCTTGTTTTGGGAGCCAGCCCTCCGTTCTGTTGGAAGTACACAAGACTCTTTGTGTCTGTTCGAGATGGCCTCTCCTGGTCTGCACAATGCCTGTGAGACGTGGCTGTTTTCCACACTCTGTCAGCCCAGCCCACCATAGCTCCAGCTTTCCCTCGGTCCTCTGAAGTTTTTCTTCTGGGGAATATTTCAAAGGCAGCCCCCATCCCCACCCTTGTTCCGCCTAAATCTTTCTGCCTTTCCTCACTTCTCATTTACCAGTTTAATGCTGTTTTCACTCTTAACCTACTCTACCCCTGTCATTCCCTTGCTTTTTTTTTCTTCCTTTTTTTTACAGCCCCCACGGGCTTTTCCCTTGGCCTGGCTCCAGGACAGTTGCTAAGTAAATCACTCTGTAAGCAAGGCTTGTAAGGAAGCAAAAGAATTCCAACGAATCTCGAGCCAATCATTCCTGTACTTCCTACGCTGGCTAGCCTGTGGTGATTCCTCCACTCGTCTTATGCATTTCACTCTGAGCACAAAAACTAAAAACAACAAAAAAAGTAAAGCGAAAAGAGCAATTAAATAATTTATTTTTCTTACCGAGCAGCATTGTCCCATCTTTGTTTTCCTAAATTTCTAGTAATGGAAGAAAAATCAGCCAAGAGTTTTCAGTCTTGGAAAAAGCCGGTGCCTCATTAGACTTAATTCATGCTGATTGTTTTCTTTTTTAATTCAAACTCATTTTGCCACCCTAAAAATAATTAGCAGGGAAACTAATTCTTGCCTACTTGAGCATGATATAATTGCCATATGAAAGGAGGAAAGCTCCAGGGTCACATTTTTAAACAGAATCAGAACTTTGACTGCTTTTTTTTTTCTCCTGCTTGGTTCTGTCAGCTGTAGTCGCCCCCCTGTCCCTGATCTGAGCYATGGCTGGCCCATGTGGGATTGTTTAAAGATCTCTTGGGGCAGACCCATAATGGTTCATAAGGAAATGGTGATTTTTTTTTTTTTTCAGGGTTTGGGGTTGAAACCACATTAAACTCTAAACTTTTCTGCAGGTGGTGATGGCCCCACACGAACCACCAGTAGTGTTTGTGGATAACTACATCAAACTCCTGGCTGACGGCAATCCAGAGACTTTCCAGAAGATTCTGGATATGAAGGTCAGTATGTTTTGTTTTCTTTTACTGTGGAGAAGGTAGATCATAAATACAATCCCACCTAAAACTAATAGTTGTGTAATTTTCTACCTTAATTTTTGTTTGAAAACAATAAAAGGATGTGTAGTTGCCTCTTGGCAGTTAAAATGTTACCTTTGGTCAAAGCGAGGTTAGGCATTTCCTTCTGATTTCCATCTTTATGCTAAGCTAACCGGCTGACAACTTCTAACTTTGATTCTTCTTTTCAAATTAAAGGTGAACTGTTGTATCGAAATTTAGATCTTTTGTTCTTTCTGCTTCCTTTCATGTCATTTATGACTTGTTTTTTTTTTATTGCACATAGATTTTCTTTTGTTTTTAAATGGATGGATAAATAAAATAAATAGATGCTGAGCTCCAACGAACATTCTTTATTATTGTTTTCTGCGTTGTGTGTGTTGATGGGCAGGGTCTGAAACGCAGTGAACAAAGCAGCATGTTGGACCTCTTCAGGCAGAGATTGCCCACCCCACCCTCAGGTGCCGACGGCGGACCCTCTCTGTCCTTCAGCACCCCCACCCCCGAGCAGGAGTCCTCTCGGATCCGAAAACTAGAAAAACTCATCAAGAAGAGACTGTGATTGGATCCAGATTTCCAGCAGCTGCTGTTGTTGCCTTCAGGTTGGCTCGATTTTATTTATTTCAAAGACTCCGTTACGCTTCAGTCAGTTACACTGGAGGACTACTGAGAGGGRAAAGTTRACTGAATTGTCTCACTGATAGYAAAATAAAGCCRAGGTTGGACYATGAAGAAACTTCCTCAACAGTTTAGTTCATATTGTACATATGTAACTGAAATGTCCCATTGTACGTTTTGTGACACTAAAGTCTGAGCTCTCAGAAGTCTTGTTAATTAAATTCTGTTCACTCTCTCCTATTTAATCCTTGATGATTAATTCATTCAAAGTTACTGTTTCTGAATAAAATATACAGAATATGGTGTCTCTTTGCCCTAATGTCACATTATTTGAAGTGGGGTTCAGAGGAAAGGTTGTGAACAATTAACATCTTACCTGTTATATATGGCTCTTTCAACTGACTCAGTTATGGGAAATGACATTCTGACTAGAACAACAGCTAGTCTGTGTGGAGCAAAAGTAAACCACCAACTTAAAACAACTTGAAGGGGATTTTATGCTAAATCAGATTTTTGGAGCTTTGTATCATGTTATAAATACATTCCCTCATTAAAAAAAAACATATCCAGACTGTTGCTTTGACTCATTCATACATGTTTAAGAAATCTTTGAATGTCCTGTGGTAGCCATGTGGAGCTGCCGAAATGCTTGCTGGTACAAAGCACCGCCTATTTGTACAAAGCTCCTCCCTGGAGCTCAGTCTGCAGCCGAGCTCCCACCATACAGAGCACCCCTCCCCTGAAGCATTGTGAAGACATGCTGAAGTGGGAATGTCGGAAACGGTGGAAGGTTCTTAAAGAGACAGAGGCCAGTTTCAAGGCGTTTAGATAGGCTATGATGCAAAGTCGATTTTATTTTTGATAGTGTATTTTCACAACAAGTGAAGGTAACATACTTTTATAGTGAAAACACTTTCTTCTGACTACGTGTGTACTCTTACATCTTCTTACTTAATCACACTTGAGTAAATATTTTAAATATTATGTGTCTAAGAGGCAAAATTCAAACTTCTGTAAGTTTGACAGAATATGTTCACAGGAGTTTCAGCTTTGCCAGGTGCTCTCTAAGTCAATCAGTAATATTAAATATTGCAGCCTCTTAGGAGATCATATTGGTCTGTTCACCAGCTGGCCTCATTTATTCTCATTTCAGTGCCTCTCATTTTCCAAGCCCTTGTGAATCCAATAAAAGCCTTTATTAGTGAACAACATCTGTGCCATCAGGTGCCAAGTGTTATCAATTTGTTGTCTGAGTTGTACACTCCGAGGGCAGCACCTTCACAGGCATTTCCACACATTTTCCTCCCTCTGTGCTCAGTCTAAAAGGAGTGCGTGTTGGTTTCCTTGTTGAACACAATGGCAGGAAAAAAGATACCAGGAGGAGTTCAATTTGGAGAACTTTCTGGAAAAGTTCCAATTGTTTTTGGCCTTGCTTCGAGTTGCCAATTATCTCCCAACCAATCAGGAGCCGGTGAAGTGCTTGGAAAGGCGTTTCCTTTCCTGTGTTTGTGGCTGTGAAAGGTCGTCTTTGAGGGGGAGGAGGTTTGAAGAGGAGCGGCGGGTTGCTGCAGGAGCTCATTGTACGGSTGTTGGTTCTGTTTCAAACCTGGAAGTCCTGGTGAGCAGGACGGCAGTGTGTAACCGTGTTCGGGGACCTGCAATACATACCTCCATCCAGGTTGATATTTCCCACAGCTTGCTGTAACACGAGGAACTTCACAACAACAGGAACGGTACGCTCTGCTTTCAAAACCTGCTGGACTTTTGCAATTTTTTTTTTTTTGTTGTTGTTGTTGTTTTTAACAAGAGATGGTCGGCAGTTTGAACTTGCCAAATGTTTGCGAAGGAGACCCTTTGGGTATGAGCTGCAGCAGCAGGGCTGAGAGAGGACTGGACAGCCCGGACTCTGGCTTACCTCCGAGTCCGAGCCCCAGCGCCTGGCTGCAGCCTGCGAGCGTGGAGAAACCCGGCGGTGTGAGCCCGGTGCCCGAGGACGAAGGAAGGGGTTCCCAGGTGAGCTGCACCGGGTTTTACTGCTTTCAAACTTGTTTAACAACTCACTAAGCTGTTAAAGTGCATGCGCAGCTGATTTTAAATTAATGCAATGTGCAAACGTTTGCTTTATTTTCAAAATAACTTTTTAAGAAATGGTGTTGAGTTCTTCAGACCTTCTGAAAGTCTAATGTGTTTTCTTTGGACTGCTTTGGCTGCTTTTTCACTCGTTTTATTACAGCATATCGTGCAGTATGTGTAATTATTCAATCAATCAATCAATTAATCAGATCGATGTAAGTGGACAAGTTGAGAACAAGTGTCAAACCTTAAAAAAAAAAAAAAAAAAAAACAAATGCATCAAGAACCAGAAATGAGACTTCTGAAAAACCCTCCTTCAGTTGATCACTGACAGATTTTGACATGCTGTTTGTAGATAAATGCCTTTAAAAAAAAACACCAAGAAATTGTTTATTAAATTTTCTTTTAGGATGAAAGTAACACTGGCTCATCCCATTTTAGCCTTTTGTTTTTGGTTTTGTTTTTCTCTTTAATCAGGACAATCMTGTTGTTGCATGGGTTCATTTGTCAGCTGGCAACATATACTCCACAAACCACTGACTTTTAAATGAAACTCTTAAACTAATCACTGACTCTGACAGCTTACTTTTGTAGCTTTGTTCAAGATGGTAGTCACAACCAATGACTATTTATATAGCACATAAAAACAATAAAAAAATGACAAGTTCTTCACAGTTCAGCCAATCAGCCTTATCTAACAATGTCTACAATGCTTTTAGGGTTGCAGATACTGAGCTCAAATCTTTTGAGGTTGTAGCAGGAGGTGTAACGCTGTATATTGATTAAATGACTAATTTTTTTGGCTGATTTTTAAATTGCATCAAGGCAAAACCTATAATCAACAAATACATGATGTAGATTTATCTTTTCTATCTAAATTGCTAGGCACATAATCTCATATTGATCAGACTTAGTTGAACCAATTGTATCATGACAAACTTTTTTTATTCCAAATATTATCATCCAAACAAATCAATTTTATTGTAYGATAAAGTGATGATTTACACCCCTAATAGTATCTGAAAGTCATCCCTAAAGCATGTGGAGTGCTGATTAAGTCTTTGGCCTGTAAGGCAGCAGGTGGTAACGCAGTCCTTCAAGTAATACTAGTTGTTGCCTTTGAATCATTTGTAGTTAAGTGGCTTAAAATGTTGTAAATGTTCAGGTACCGGGCTTAAAATGAGTCAAAATGCAAAGTTTGTAGAAAACATTTGAGATCCTCAAAGTCTAAACTATTCGTCAAGACCACTTTTAAAAAGAGTACAAGAAACTCTGGCTCCTTGGATGATGAATCTAAACAAATTAGTAGCTTGTGCTTTTTGCACAGTACTTACATTGTTTATGTACTTCAGATTTCAGTTGTACCAGCTGCGAGTTTACCACAGCTACAGCCGCTGTCCTTTGGAGAAGGCATTGCTCTCAATCCRCTCCCATCTAAGGAACTCAGGTGAGTTGGAGATGATTACAACAAAGTATCAAATAAGGTTTGGATAGAATGTAGCTGCAAGTCACGAGTGCGCTCCCTACACAGATACACGTCGTTCGTGCTCTACGACTCCAACCGTCACTTCATCCAGAATGTGGATCTGCAGCCGCTGGGCCGTGGCCTCGAGCACTGCAGGCAGACGATCGTGGCTTTGCCCCACAGCACCTGGCGCCGCTACAAGACTCAACTGGACCTGGAGCCACGCCTCCGCCCCCACAGCTTCGGGAGCACGGCCATCACCTACCCCAAGAAAACCAGCGAGGTTTACGTGACGGAGCTGAGCTACGACTCCCACCGGCTGTGCAGGCGCTTCCTGTCGAGCGTGGAGCTGGAGGTCAGCAGCAGGAGGCCGCTTCAGTGAGAGGGGAGGAAAGGAGCATGATGGTTAGGGTCATTTCCACAATCACTGCACTGATGCCCCTCTTAGGTTTGCACTGAAGCCATTTCTGGCCTGCCTTTTTTTCCTACCTTTTTTATTTCTGTCCAGATGCATCAGCAAAAGTTGTAGACTCTGTAATGTTGTTCTACTCCCCCTTCTGTTTGTTTAGGGACCACTTGAGTGCTGGTCTCTGAACTGAAGCGCCTCAGAAACCAGCTGTCTACATCTTCAGCCTCATTAAAATACATCAGAGATATCTCCTTTCCTCACGTCCTCCCCTGTTGTTGCCATCCTGATCTTAAGCAGTGGACTGGAGAACAACCTTARGGATTTTAAAAAATAATTATATAAGCTTGATATGGAGGTTTGATTCTGCCACTGACCTGCTGTCTAGTTTTAAGTTCTGTATCTTCTGTAAGCGTTCATCTTGAACTATAGATGGGAAAACTCCATGCTGATGAATACTGTATAGGGGCTGGATACAAATTCTGTATTTGTCCCACTGAATGAAACAACTTCATTGGTTCTTTCCTGAATGTTTATTTTATTTTATTTTTTTTGTTAAAGGACATTTTTTAAATCTGCAGAGAAATGCGAACGAAGATGAAAAATGTCCATCTTTAAATCTGATAGTCAAGCGGATCAAGCTGTTCGGAATTTACTTTAAATAGTTTTTTTTTTTTCTTTTGAAGATAATTTTCAGACACAACTTTTTTTTTTCTGTCTTTAAGTCTGTTTGGAAAGACTAAATGTATCCACACTGTGCAAAGGAAATGTTGAAAGTATTTTTGAGWGTTTAATAACCGGATATTGTGTACAGCTTTAACTGTCAACGCTCTTTAGTCACCTTTTTCTCAAGCCTATTTTACACCTCATTTGTATGTTATGATAGACATTTTATTTCCACCGTGTAAGCTCAGATTAAGCAGGTAATATAGATTTGTTTCTAATTTGCAGTTTTACTGATGTGGCTCATTCACTGGCTTACAGTATTCCACTGCTGCAGATTTTTGAGTGAAATTGTATTTATATTGTGTTTTATTTTTTTTTTATTTTTTATTTTTTTTTAGTTTTATAAAGGTGTGAGAGTTCACAAGCTGACCATCAGTGGTGGTAAAGAGAATTTCGGAAATGCTGTATATGCTTTATTGATTTGTATTTCTTAATCACCTGTTTGAAGCCTTTTTTAAATAAAGTGGTCACTTTTTCAATATCTTTTTTTTTTTTTGGATTTCATTTTTAAGATAGCATTTCTTCATTAGAATGTAAATACAGATGTAAAACTGAAGAATAAAGCTCTTGACAAATGTTGGAGTCCACATCTTCTAACTCTGATAAAAGCCTAAGGTTATAGAAGCCGCCTTACTGCTCTGTGGTTGAAATTCAACTAGTCATGCATAACCATTTTACATAAAAACCAACTGATTAAAATGTGACTAGACTTTTGTGAATTATATATATAT
>NW_013952431.1:2535982-2539029 GCF_001266775.1 Austrofundulus limnaeus | reverse complement strand
TTATTTTATTTTTATTGCTCAATGCCACCGAATCAACAAAGCCAGCAAAATATTATGAAATTATATTATATACTCATAATTCTTAAAACCAAAATGTGTCCAAATGTCTGCTTTTAAAGACAAAGGTACTTCCAGAATACTGCTGGCCATTTCACTTACTCATTGATTTCACTTGCAGCTTGCTGTTCTTTCTCTGAACAGTAGTCACACATGGTTATACTGCCCCTTTTTTTAAATATCATTATATATTGATTTTTATGCACAACCATACTTCCTAATTTTATGAGTTTATTTATTATGTTTTCAGGTGGGCTATGTCGGCAGGGTATGGTGCATGCCTCATTAATAAGCCTGAACTTGTAAAAGACATGGTGAGACATGTCAGAAACCAAGTTGAAAATCCAAACTACACAACCTCCATCAAGATAAGGTAAAGAGTGAAAGCAGTTTGAAATTAAACCTCTAATGTTTTCCAGTGGTTCATGAGACATTTTGTCAACAGATAAACACGTTATTGCCTACCTTTGCTTTTTGGCGACAGATGATAATTAAATCRCACTAATTTGTAGTATCAGAAATGCCAATAGGTCTCAGGTTTTTCTTTGTTCAAGCTATTAAAACATTTATATTTGGTCTGAAGAAGGGTTGTTTTTATGCAGTCATGTTTACTGCTATTATTAGAAGTGGTCTGGTTATAATTAAAGAAATGATTTCATTCACAGGATTCACAAAGACTTGAGGCAGACGGTGGATCTGTGTCAAAMGGCTGAATCAGCTGGCGTGTCGTGGATCACAGTCCATGGTCGTACAACAGAAGAACGCCACCAGCCGGTTCATTATGACGCCATAAAGACAATCAAAGACAGTGTGTCTATTCCTGTCATTGCTAATGGGGACATCAAATACCTTCGAGATGTGGAGTCTACTCACCAGCTCACTGGTGTCGATGGTATGTTTGAAATAGCTATCATATTGTGATGAATGCTTGAATCTCAATATTTCACTTGCTCTTTTTTGTTTTTGTTTAAATTTGCACTTTAGGTGTGATGGCTGCACGAGGATTGCTTACGAACCCTGCCATGTTTGCCGGATATGAAGATACACCTTTACAGTGTATATGGGACTGGGTGGACATTTCCACGGAACTAGGCACTCCGTTCACCTGTTTTCACCAACATCTTATCTACATGCTGGAAAGAGTTACTTCCCAACCTGAGAAAAAGGCGTTCAACTCTCTGTCCAGTACCTCTGGTGTTTTAGATTACCTCGAGAATACGTACAGGTCGCTTCAGGAACTTGAAACATAATAATATGGGAGAGTAATTGTTTGTGTTTGTTTGTTTTAAGGAAGTGTTTTGTTTTATCAAATAAAATTGAAAGTTTTTATTTGTATTGACCGTTGTTATTGCCTTATGTTCTTTCTAAAATAAATAGTGGTCTTTATACAGCTTACAACATATATATATATATATATATATATATATATATATATATTCACGTGTGCTGTTCGTATGCCCTCTTGTGGGAATAATGTGTACAACTACTCATTGAATATAGTGGCGTTATAGGGCATAAACAGTGAATACATTACTCATTCTACGGAATAAAGTGCAAAAGCTGATTTTTATATTGAGTAGCTTGCACTTGGCTTTCAGTTTTTAAAGTATATTTGTTTAATCTGCCAGACATAATTAAATAAGCAACTTTTATCATCATATTTGTATTATTTGAACGTCTGACATATGTTTAATTAGTAATTTTACATTTTTAAGCTCGTTATCGTGGACTGTAAACAGTAACTAGTGTGAAATCGTAATAAAACCTTTAGTGCTACTTTTTCCTACGGACTCTGAAGCCGTCATGACGTAGGCGGATCCAAGCTATTTCAAACGCCCTCTAAGTAGTTTATTTTTTTAATGAAAGCTATTTCATGATATAATAGGAGGTGGATGTTTTCGCTAAAAATAAAATATAAAGAATAAATAAAAAATGGCAGCACGGTGTGTGTGACGCACGGGTTCACGCCCACGTTCTTCCGTCGCGTGCTGCTCGGTGGTCTTCGGTGCTTGTTACCTTAGAGTAGAAATTTCTGGTGCCTATCAAAGTTGACTGAAGTGTTAAAACAAAAATAAATATGTCAAACTACGAAAGTCTTTGCTTATAGAACGTCTTCTCTTGAATATCGGGATAGTTAGCTTGTGGCTAATTGGTAAGGATGAAGACAGCCAGCGCCACCAGCAGCAGCAGCATCATGGAAGTGTTTGAAAGGGGCAAAGTGGTGAAGATCTGTGCCCCAATGGTTCGATATTCAAAGTAAGTGAATTATTAGATCGTTCTATGTAAGTAAAGAAGCCGGTGCTTTGAAGGTTATTGCTCAGATTAAGCTTTGTTAACGCTATGTGCCTTAATACTGGTTACATTTTCTTCCTGTACAGGTTGGCGTTTAGGACTTTAGTTAGGAAGTACAGCTGTGACATCTGCTTCACCCCAATGATCATTGCAGCTGACTTCATGCGGTCTGTCAAGGCCAGAGACAGTGAATTTACCACCAATAAAGGTAATTAGTATTCCCATATGCAGCCCAACCATATTTTGCTACTATCTAAGTTATTTGTTATTGATTGCACTGCCATAATTGTCTGGAATATGATGAGATGGAGAGAAGTGTTTACTGTTTGTCAACAGGTGATCGACCCCTGATCGTGCAGTTTGCTGCCAATGATGCTCAGACTCTGGCTGATGCAGCCTGTGTGGTGGCTCCTTACTCAGACGGTGTTGATCTCAACTGTGGCTGTCCTCAGAGGTGCTTCTAATAACACTAGATCCTAACATTTTGACGATTTGATACGGTTTGTGATACAAAGCTCACAATGCAATACAGTTCTCGATACAATGCAGCTTGATTTGATTTTGATATTGATGCATGTTATTTTATTTTTATTGCTCAATGCCACTGAATCAACAAAGCCAGCAGAATATTATGAAATTATATTATATACTCATAATTGTTAAAACCAAAATGTGTCCAAATGTCTGCTTTTAAAGAC
>NW_013952431.1:2517334-2535193 GCF_001266775.1 Austrofundulus limnaeus | reverse complement strand
GTATGTGGAAGGCTTATTTTACATAAGTCTACCCTCTACAATACGAACAGGGGAATTTACGCAGCTCATTTACGCACTTTTCCTGAAGATAGAAGTGTTTGTTGAATCTGACATGACATGTTCGTACGAACCCTTTGTACGAACAAAAGTAAGAGAAATTTAGGAGAAGAATACGAACATGTTCTTGCATGAGGCCCAATGATCCAGTTGACCTCACGTGGTTTAAATAAAAGATTCCACCTTTCTGCTGCACCCGTACGAATAGTTTGACTCTTTTCAGTCAACTTTAGATATAAATACACTCAGTGTTTTACTGTGTGGCACATCAGCAACTGATGCCTCTAAGAACATTTCTCTATAACTTTTTGTGTTTTTGTAATTTACCTTGCAGACCTTGATGGAAGGGAAGGGTGAGAAGGCAACTGCAGAGGGAATGGAATTGTTAAGGCRTGAGGTGGGAACCCTGAAAGGAGAGCTGAAGGTTTCTGAAGATGGTTAGTTTTTATGCACAACTGCACATCCCCTCCAATGCTTTTTTTTTTTTTTTAAACATGTCTGTTTTTTTTTTAATAATCTGACCAGGAGAATGTTGATCTGACACCTGGAGACTTGTCACACACAGAGGATGTGAAATGATGACGTGGGATTTTTTTTTTCTTTTGCAGCTCTGAAGAAATCGCAGTCGGAGGCAGATGTGATGAAGAAGCAGTTGGAGGGCCTCGCCAGGGAGTATGACCGGGTCCTCACGGAGCATCAGGAGCTCCAGGTAAAGCTAATCACAAGCACAACATGGTGCCTTGTTGGGTTTTTCTCTGTGAAACTAAAGAGAGTAGAAGTTTCTGTTGTAAGGGTATAAACAGTTTTATSTGTTCGAAATGGTTATTTGAACATCAAAATGGAAAACAAAGTCTAGTGTTTCATGCAAAGACTGTTGTAGAAACCATAATATATTCTGGCAGGAAGTGGTCCAGGCTTCACTGGAAAAGCTACAGCTGGTTGCTGCTTTTGCCGTTTGCAAATGACCAATGTGTTCTTTGTAAATAACGCGAAACTGACGTAAAAGTTTTTAAAATAGCGTCCACATGAACCACACGTTTGACTCGTGATGTTTTCAGTTGGCAGCCCTCTGCTTTAGCCTGGTAAAAACCAGACCCTCGTCCTTCACTTTGCTTCGTACGAGGGTCTGTGCTCTCAGCTATAGAGAAGTGATTCTTGCTGGAGGTGTGGCCTCTGCTGAAGTTTAAAATGATTGGATCGGTTGGCCGCAACGTATTCGTACGCCAGCGCCATTGAAGGAGGCTAAGCTAAGAAGCTAACCGGAAACCGCGTGTGCTGTAAACAACCCTACTGAGAGGAGAAAAGTACCGAGCCGAACGAGACGGCTGTAAATGAGAGCTGCTGCTTTGTCAGACAAATTTTATTTAATTATGAAGCCTTATCAACACTGACTGGCGTCATTCGCTTCCTCCACTGCTGTATGCTAAACTAACTTGCAGACACTGCACAGAAAATGGATGTTCTGTTCTCTGATTGGCCCGGACAAAAATTCTCCTGAACAAATCCTTGACTATGGGAGAAATCCCAGACGGAGCAGTGAAGGGAAACTAAAATTGAGCAGAACTGCGTAGGAAGGCAAGGGCCAGGCTACCTCTGCTTTGGTTTTGGTCTTGTTTAAACTCGCTGTTAATTTTGTCTGTACACGCAGCATTAAACTTTTTCTCTTTCCTTTTAACAGAAGTTGTTTGAAGAGCTATGCACAGCAAGTAACATATGTTCTAACATCCCACATAACCCCCTCCCCAACAAAATACCTGGAACTATTATTTTTAACTTTCTGTTCAGCRTCAGTCCTAACATTTAAAGTTTGGCTGACATTAAGTTTAAAGAAGAAAAGCACACAGGCATCAGACTCCTTTGTTGCCTATTTAATGTGCATTTTATTTTTTTATTCTACATTTATGTAGCTTTAAAACATTTCCTGAAACTAACAGTTTTTTTTATTTTTTTCACATTTCTTGTCCTTTCAGAATCGTCAAGATTTTGGAAACAAAAAGGACGACTAGTGAGAATTAGATGGGTTAACTTCTCCAAATCAAAGAGAAAGCCATTCAACATTTTCCTCTTTTTCACCTTAAACTTTGGGTCGGGCTGTAGATTACACAACTAGGATTGGATCCACTGAGGGGCAGAGATAGTGATGGTTTTAAATCAGGTGGTTTTTTTTTTTTTAATTATTGGCATGATACAAACTTAATAAAAGAAACTATTTCTGCTTGCCTATTTAAATTCAGACAGCTTATTTCCTCTGAAACCCTTTAGACGATTTACATTGCAGAATTTGCTGAGAGATCAAAATGCTGCAGTAARTTATTATAAATGTCTAGTTATGGTAAAGGTTTGCTTTAACGCCACTGTAGGATGCTGCAGACTCTCTGGYCCTGGACGGTTTATAAATCGACTGTATGCATGTAGACAAATCAGCTTCACATTTTGATGTAATCCAGACACACCTTCTGCCTTATTCATAAGTTGTGGTTAACATCCTTCACATAGGGTTTCTTTATTCAGGTTTGTTGCTTATTTTTTTCAACATAAAGACAAATAAAAAATATTCATAAGGATAGAAATATTCCTTTAACCGCACAGGATTGTGTTTTAGGCTTTATTATTTTTGGAAAAATAGATTTGTTTTTGTTTTTTGCGTTTGATTTCTAAAGAGTTCATAGACTGTTTTATTTCATGCACTTCACACACGTTTTATCTTTTTTGTGCATGCAAAACCGGAATGTATCATTTTTTAAAAATTCTATTAGCTGCATGTTGTGAGAAAGGTTGTGTTCACTTGTTTAAATCTTTCTCCAGTTTGGTTGCTGAAGTGTTTTGATTTAAAGGTTTACAACATTTATTGTCTAGATTTTTTTTTTCTGATTGTGTTCACTTTTGTTGTACAGAGAGATCTGACTGAAGTGCCTTTTTACCCGATTAAAGCATATTTTCTCTAACAAAAATCAGTTTATGATTGTTTATTTTTAAAAAAATAATACCAACAGCATGAATTGAATATTAAATGTTTTATTGTTTTATAATATTTCAAAATTTACAAAAATAATCAAATACATTTATGTACAATCTTATTTAAATGCAAGTGAATGCCTTTTTATTGAAATTTCCATCCTGTATACTGCTTTTCTTTAAACAATGCCCCTGAACACAAACCTAAATACAGCAGATAATACAGTCTGCACACACTTTAAAATGACAAAAACATGGGGGAAAATAGGATTGTGTATAGAAGATAATTCTCCAGACATTATTGAAAACATATAGGGATTCTTAGCAGAGGATGGTCTAAAGCAGGTTTTCCCTGGGTGGCTCTTGGGTTACTGCTAGAGTAGACTATAAAGATGTGAAAATATCACTGGTGCATCTGGTTTGGCAGTTCTGAAAAAAATAAAGAGATAACAGCAACAACAAAATGTGTAACATTTTGATTTTTTTTTTCCTTCAAGTTGTGCAGCAGTGAAAAGTTGTTGCACATCTCCGTAAAGACTTTAAAACACAGGCTTCTGTCATGAAAAGCTGAATACCATCCTTTCACAACAACTGCAGAACAAAAATAATCTGAAGTAAATTAGTGCAATTTCAGCACTGTAAGACACATCATAAAAAGTTGAATTAATACTTGTAATGTAGTAAAGATTCAGTGAGTCAAGGGTGAGGGGAACATGGGGTGCAGTGGGTGCTACAGCATGCTTATTGATGCAAGAGGGCATGCAAATCCAAATAAAGAATTGATAAAAAATAAAATGAGTGATTTTTTTTAAATCTGATGTTTTGAGTGTTTGTTCTAATAGCTGTGTAATTTTACAAGTGAATCWAAAAGAAGTGGGCAGATTCTCAATATATCAAGGTTTAGGTTTTATAAATACTGTCTAACAGATACAGCATATTATTTAGTGCCCATGTTCAGATAAAACAGCATGTGTGCATTTCCCTGCATATATTTGGTATTCTTCAAATCCACACATGCTCAACTTCCTGACTGCAGCATTTACAACTCTGTACTTCATTTACCTGAAGAGATGCTCCCACTCGTAGGAGGAACATAAAATCCTAAAACGTAAGAACCCTGTGTGACATTTTCCCTGTTTTATCTCATTACAACTTGTATGTTTAGATTTTTTTCGATAATGGCCTAAACRTTTTAGAATCTGTGTAGTCCAATAGACTTGGCCAACGATCATTAGCAACTTTAGATGGAAGCTGTAATGTTTCTGGGTTTCCACAGCTGAACCCTCCCCACAAAATTTACTTGAATTACTAGAATTGAGCAAGAAACGGGAACAGTTGCCACCAGGGTCATATCACTTTAAAGACACTGTTTACAGCCTTCATGTATCTGGGATTCTTGATTTTGAATAAATCCAATGCCTGTAAGTCATCAAGGCAACATCATCTGTAGAAAATACATAAATTAAATTTTCAAAAACTTAAACCCATCATATAAAGAACACAAACGTGGTTATTTTTAAAGTCAGTACTTTAGTCAGATTCGCAGAACAGATTTGTGTAGTTTTCAAACCATTACACATTTTCAACATCATGTTTTGCAATGCTGCCAGTGCACCTTTTGATGCCTCTACAAACTGGCTGGAATCGCTGCTCATGATAATGAAAGACATCTATACTTATGGACTGACAGTACAAAGGTCTAAGGTTTCATAAGTCTGAGACAGAACGGTGYAACAAACTCAAGCTACAAATGATTTACTGTTTATAAATTAGTGATATAATTTAAAATCCCTTCCGGACATTGTGAATATAAGCGGAATAAAAGAACCTACTTAAAAAAGGAATTATCTTAAAAATCCCAGAATGTGGCACATTATCAAACAAGAGGTATGTTTTATCATCTTCTATTAATTAACTGATCAGGTTTTGTTGTGATAATGTGGCACTAGTGCAGATCAACTCTACCTCAGCCCTATCATCATCTGATGTAATAAAAACTTTAAGTTACAGTGGGGTGTGAAAGTTTGGGCAGCCTTGTTAATTTTCCTGATTTACCTTTATAAATCATTGATTGTTTAGATTTAAAAAACAGTAAATATATTATATAGGGGACAAACATGGTGATATTTGAGAAATGAAACGAAGTTTAAATGATTTACAGAAAGTGTGCAATAATTGGTTAAACAAAAGTAGGCAGGTGCATAAATTTTGGCACTGTTGTCATTTTATTGAT
The DNA here is from genome assembly GCF_001266775.1 of Austrofundulus limnaeus. Classification (NCBI taxonomy): domain Eukaryota; kingdom Metazoa; phylum Chordata; class Actinopteri; order Cyprinodontiformes; family Rivulidae; genus Austrofundulus; species Austrofundulus limnaeus. The sequence goes on along the minus strand of NW_013952431.1, from coordinate 2,529,948 downwards.
ATCAAAACTTTAACCTTTAAAACAGAAAGCCATCTCAGAGATTTCAGCTTTCGGTCTCCACTGTGAGAAACATTATGAGAAAATGGAAGACCACAGGCACAGTTCAAGTCAAGGCTGGAAGTGGCAGACCAAGACAAATCACCAATAAACAGAAGCRAAGGATGTTGTAAACAGTCAGAGTCAACCCACAGACCAGCACCAAAGACCTACAACATCATCTTGCTGCTGATGGAGTCACTGTGCATCGTTCRTCTATTCAGCACACTTTACACAAGGAGATGCTGTATGTGAGAGTGATGCAGAGGAAGCTTTTTCTCCACCCACATCACAAACAGAGCCGCTTCAGGTATGCTGAAGCACATATGGACAAGCCAGCTTCATTTTGGAATAAGGTGCTGTGGACTGATGAAACTAAAATAGAGTTATTTGGGCAGAACAAGGTCTGTTACACATGGAGGAAAAAGAACAGCACTCCAAGAAAAACACCTGCTACTAGGGGTGCAACGATACAGAAAATTCACAATTTGGTTCGGTTCGATACTTTATTCTCAYGGTTTGATATTTTTTCGACACAAAAAAGAGAAATTTCCATGCCCCTTTTAACTTGTAATTTATTTAAATTGATTATGAACATTTGTCTACCTCAAAAGTACAGTTTTTAAATTAAATGTTGCTGAAACAGCTAGTTTCTCAGTGGGTCTGCACTCAAAAATGCAGCCTAGGTGGAGTAGTCGAATACAGATCCACTGATCCTTTAACACAGAGCATCTTCAGAAGACAAGTTGATAAAGTAAATTTTAAAAATCTGAATTGTTCGATACAAGTGTGTATTGAACCTAAATCACCGTTTGATACAGATACATGTATTGTTGCACCCCTACTAAACACTGCTCAAAATCTACTAAGGCGTTCATGCAGAGGAAAAAGTACAACATTGTGGAATGGCCATCTCAGTCTCCAGACCTGAATATTATTGAAAATCTGTGGTGTCACTTAAAGAGAGCTGTCCATTCTCAGAAACCATCAAACCTGAATGAACTAGAGATGTTTTGTAAAGAAGAACGGTCTAAAATACCTTCAGCCACAATCAAGACTCTCATTAAGCTATAGGAAGCATTTAGAGTCTGTTATTTCTGCAAAAGGAGGATCTACTAAACATTGAGTTGTTATTTATTTATTTATTTATTTATTTATTTATTTATTTATGTGCCCAAATTTATGCACCTGCCTAGTTTTGTTTAACCAATTATTGCACACTTTCTGTAAATCATATAAACTTCATTTCACTTCTCAAATATCTGCTTGTCCCCTATGTGATATATTTAACTGATTTTTTTATCCAAACAATCAATGATTTATAAAGGTAAATCAGGAAAATTAACAAGGGTGCCCAAACTTTTGCACCCCACTAATGGACTAATGCCAAAATGACAATAAAGTTAAATCTTCCACGGGACGGTGGGGGGGTGAGATCAACTAATCAGGACAAATTGAACTTTTGTGGCCTCATCCCCAAACCTTCATAAAAAAGCTGTTATTCAAACTAATAATTAAAAAAGAAAGCTTGCATGTAGTGGCTTTAAAATTTGACATAGAAGGAAACAATTACAAGACGATATCGTCATAAATCTAAACACTAAACAAATTTGGTCTTAGACTGAATTTATGAACATAAACATACAAGTTTTTAAAGTGGGATTCTATAGAAAGGCTATGAACAAAATCTGTTTGACATTTGAAGAAAAATGTGCCRATTTTCAAGTATTGAACAAATCAGTTACAGTTTGCTTGAACAAATGAAACTGAAAACATTGAACCAAAAAAGGTTCTTCTGATTCCAGAAAGAAGCTTCATATGAGGATAAAATCCTGAGCGCAGACTACAGTGATTCTGGGTTTTTGGCACAGGCGACCCGGTTCGCACACATTAACACACAAACAGATAACAAAATAAATGCAACACAGGCAACACATGAACACTTCCAGTGTCTCCACTTCACAGACTGTGACTTTTACCATCCAAAACACTCAACAAATACACAGAATACTGGTAACCAGTGTAGCATCTTTACAAACTGCCTTTAAAAAAGAAACACAAAAATGGCTAGGCCCTACACAACACCAAACGCTAGAAGTACTTCAACATAATATCTTCAGTTTTTAAAATCGACTGCATTGTTTGTTCGTAGAGAAACATTTTTGCAATGATATATTATTTAAAAAACAGAACAGTGCAATAGATAATTAGTTTGTGAAGAGGAATTAACGATGAGCACAGGAGTCAGAACAGTTTCTACTTCATGCACAGATTATACTTGCTCCCTTCTGCAAACTGACACAAAATATTTGGCAATTGATTTAATGCCTGATGCAATTTATAGGCTCAAACCTGCAGCCTCGGAATCACGGGACTGAGACAGCAACCATCAAGCTACAGCTACCCCATCATATTACACTAAAATACTTTAAATGACTATAAAAACTAAAATTCATTTCAAACTGAACACAACACAAACTGCAAAACAATCAGAATAAACTTTTGGCTTTTCCAGAAAAAAAAGTCTGCTTTAAAGTGTGTTTCAYAAGTTTTTAAGACTTACAGTTTAACATTGGAACGGATCACTATTTAAATACTATTAAAATTGCTCACCTTTAGGCAGAACTGAGGTAACTGTTGAATGAATGAGGCACATAATGCTTTTTTTWAAATCACATATACACCTGTAGGTCACTGGTTACATGTCTGAGTAGGCATTTAAATGGATAGTTCAGCTCTTTTAAAGGGGTGTGGGGGTTATTGTGTAAAGTTGACTTTTGAAAAAACTTAAAATCATGCTATGTCATTCCTTCATCAAAAATATACCCAGAGTGTAGCTTTGACTCATTCATGCAAGTTTGAACAAATCCTTTAATCTCTTGTGGTAGCCATGTGGAGCTGCCTAAACGCTTGCTGGTATAAAGCACCACCTATTTGGACAAAGCTCCACCCTTGGCATGGTGGCTCAGTTGGTAGAGCTGTTCCCTCTCATGATCGCTGACCATTGTGACATTTTTTGATTGGAATAGTTTAAGGATGTCAGTAATACCCTTCAATCCTGATCCAGCTTGAACTAGTCCTACAGGTTGTAAAAAGAGCTACCTGCAATATCCGTCCATCCGTTTTCTGCCGCTTATCCAGGATCGGGTTGCGGGGGCAGCAGCCTAAGCAGAGAGACCCAGACTTCCCTCTCCCCAGCCRCTTGGGTCAGCTCATCCAAGGAAATCTCAAGGCATTCCCAGGCCAGCTGAGAAACATAGTCCCTCTAGCATGTCCTGGGTCTTCCTCTGGGCCTCAATCCAGTGGGACATGCCCGGAACACCATACCAGGGAGGTGTCTAGGAGGCATCCTAACCAGATGCCCGAGCCACCTCAACTGRCTCCTCTCAACATGAAGGAGCAGTGGCTCTACTCTGAGTCCCTCCCAAATGACTGAGCTTCTCACCCTATCTCTAAGGGAGAGCACAGACACCCTGTGAAGGAAACTCATTTCGGCCGCTTGTATCCTCAAACTCGTTCTTTCAGTCAGTACCCAAAGTTCATGGCCATAGATGAGGGTAGGAACGTAGACCAACTGGTAAATCGAGAGGTTTGCCTTCTGGCTCAGCTCCTGCTTCACCACGACAGACCAGTACAGTGCCCACATCACTACAGACACAGCACCAATCCGCCTGTCGATCTCCCACTCCATTCTTCCCTCATTTGTGAACAAGACCTCGAGATACTTAAACTCCTCCACTTGGGGCAGGATCTCCTCCCCGACCCGGAGAAGGCACACTACCGTTTTCCGGCTCAAGACCATGGTCTCGGATTTGGAGGCACTGATCCTCATCCCGGCCGCTTCACACTCGGCTATGAACTGCTCCAGAGAGAGCTGGAGATCCTGATCTGATGAAGCCAATAGGATCGCATAATCTGCAAAAAGCAGAGATGTGATCCCAAGGTCACCAAAAAGGATCCCCTCAACACCTTGGCTGCACCTAKAAATTCTGTCCATAAAAGTTCTGAAAAGAATCAGTGATAAATGGCAACCTTGGCTGAGGCTAACTCTCACCAGAAACAAGTCCGACTTACTACCGGCGATGCGGACCAAGCTCTGGCACCGGTCGTATAGGGACCTAAAAATTACCTATCAATGGGCCTGGTAGCCCATACTCCCRGAGTACCCCCCACAGGAGTCCCAGAGGGACACGGTCGATGACCTTCTCCAAGTCAACAAAACACATGTAGACTGGTTGTGTGAACTCCCTTGCACCCTGCAGAACCCTGCTGAGAGCATAGAGCTGGTCTGCTGGCCCATGACCAGGACAAAAACTACACTGCTCTTCCTGAATCTGAGATTCGACTATCCAGTGGACCCTCCTCTCCAGGACCCCTGAATAGACCTTACCAGGGAGGCTCAGAAGTGTGATCCCCCTATAGTTGGAACACACTCTGCAGTCCCCCTTTTTAAATAGGGGGACCACCACCCCGGTGTGCCAATCCAGGGGAACTGCCCCCAATGTCCACGTGATATTGTAGAGTCGCGTCAACCAACACAACCCCACTACACCCAGAGCCTTAAGGAACTCCATGCGAATCTCATCCACCCCTGGCGCCTTGCCACTGAGGAGCTTTTTAACCACCTCGGTGACCTTGGCACCAGAGATTGGAGAGTCCAACCCAGGGTCCTCAGGTTCTGCTTCCTCATGGGACTACGTGTCRGTAGGATTGAGGAGGTCTTCGAAGTATTCCGCCCACCGACCCACAACGTCCCAAGGTGAGGTCAGCTGCGCACCATCCCCACCATAAATAGTGTTGGTGGTGAACCACTTTCCCCCCAGAGAAGCCGGATGGTGGACCAGAATCGCCTCAAACCATACAGAAGTCTTTTTCCATGGCCTCTCCTAACTCCTCCCATGTCCGAGTTTTTGCCTCAGCTGCCACCCGAGCCGCAATCCGCTTGGACTGCCGATACCTATCGGCTGCTTCCGGAGTCCCACAGGCCAAAAAGACCCAATAGGACTCCTTCTTCAGCCTGACAGCATCCCTCACCACCGGTGTCCACCAGCRGGTTCGAGGGTTGCCGCCACGACAGGCACTGACAACCTTTTGGCCACAGCTCAGGTAAACCGCCTCGATCGTGTTCTATCTGCAACATGTAAGATATTAACTGTTCATAACCTCTTTATAGAACCCCACTTCAGAAGAGCTGACTGATCACTATAAACTATTGGAAAAATAAATCTTTACAAGCCTGATTTTCCTCCTGTTTTGTGTTGTGCCTCTGCAAAAAACAGCTTTACTTTGTCTGCTCTGTAACATTAGTGACAGGAAGAAAAGCCTCCATTTTGAAAGAACTGACCTAACAGGGGCAGCTCAGTAATGCTGGTGTTCTTTAGATCACACTTCTGGTCCCGTCTTTGTGTAGGGATCAAAACCAACGTTTCTGTCTGCCAGAATAAAGAAAAGTCCRTACATTCCAGAAACARGTTCTGTTTCCATCCATTGCTAACCTCAACACATTCAGTAGTACAAATATAGATTTTATGCTGTACATAAGATGATTAAACACAATATGTGATTCCCTGCAAATCTCAGTTGAGTATGAGTGCATGTTTACAGTGTCAGACTGTACAAACGTTGTGTGTACTTACTTGAGTGACAAGCACACATCAAAACAAAGGAGGAAAAAGAAAGTCACTTCTGGTGGATCAACGGTCACAGCCGACTGTACTCCTCTGTGCCATTGTCTGACGTGTGAACTGTTTCATCAGACTTCAGTATAACAAACTCCTCTTTCCTGAGCGTCTCCAGCTCAGTCCCACCGTTGGACAGAGATTCATGTAGGGCACGCTTTTTCTCCTCCTTCAGCTGCCGGCTGAGCAGAATGAAGCCCGGAATGCAAATGATAAATGAGATAGTCCGCAGGCTTAACGTTAGGCCGAGGTATGCTATCCTGAGAGAAAAAGAATAATTTGGCTTATTTAGACAAGTATATTGGTTTTGTTTCATCTTCTTTTTTTGCCATTTTATTGTAGAGGTGTCAAACTCGAGTTCTCAAGGGTTGCTATCCAGCATGTTTTCCTTTTTTCTCTGCTCCAACACACTTGATTCAGTKTTTGAATTTCCTCTTCATTTTTGTAGAAACTTGTTAATCATTCATTCTGGTGTGTTTGAGCGGGGAAACTTGGAAAACAAGCAGGATAGTGGCCCTCAAGGATATCATATCATATCATATCATATCATATCATATCATATCATATCATATCATATCATATCATATCATATCATATCATATCATATCATATCATATCATATCNTATCATATCATATCATATCATATCATATCATATCATATCATATCATATCATATCATATCATATCATATCATATCATATCATATCATATCATTCCAGCCCCTGAGCTGTAAACTTTCATTAACTTTGGCTCTCTGAGCAGTTTAGTTGTATAGTCCTGAGAAATCATATTAAACTGTTTGTTTTACTTTATTGTTTTTATTTTATTATACAGTATGTGAAGCACTTCTAAGAAAGGTGCTATATAAATAAACTTTACTTACTTACTTACATCATATTATTTTGTTATATTTTATTATAACGTATCGTGTCCTAATCTACCATATCAAAATATTACATTTTGAATTGTATTAAATATTAGTAAATAGTAGTGTGTAATACTATATCAAATTACAGTGTGCAATTCATTCCGACAAAAATTTGGAGGTAAATCATAAGAATGGTCTCAGACCAAAAGAAGAGATGTAACAAAGGGATGCAGAAGTTTCTGGGGACAAAAAAGTTATATGAAGAAATATGGAGGGAAGAAGTAGACAAAAAGTGAAATGTGCCAATAAAAACATCTTGGGTTTGGGAAAGCACACATTGCCCTCAARGAAAACTCTAAGTACACTGTTTGGAGTCCTGACTGGGCACAACCTGCTAACCTGTCAAAAAAATGATGATAGGACTCCATGACAATGGTCTGTGTGATGCTTGTGGTGTTGAACCTATTTGCACTTAGGCCACTGCCTGGCTCTGATCAGTCAAAGGAAAAAAWATTCTTGGGGACCCTTTTATGAATACTGAGAAACTCAGAACACTGAGTGTTTCTAACTTTGTGTCATTCATCTGAGCAATGCAAAGGTTTGAATAAAGACCAGGGTCTTTTTGGGGAGAACAATGGGCCCACTTATGAGGCCCCCGCTCATATGGGTTCATTATCCATCCTCAGTAACCACAAACCATAGAACATTTATTTATTTTTAAGACAAGTTGCCTTAAACATTTGCATGTCAATCTGTTTTTCGTTAGATGTGATTGTGCTTTGTCTCACAWAAAACTCACATTCATGATTTTTTAACTACAATATGTCCCAATAGACAGTTAAAATAACAAAGCTTGTGCACCAGCAGAAAATGTTCAGCAAGTTGAAATGTAGAGCAGTAATGATGTGATTACCTGTATGCAGTAGTGTTGTAGATCCTACAGGCTCCTAAACCCCCACATCTCTTCTGACCCCATTTGAGACAAGTGGTGTCAATGATTGCTCCRAAGTAGATGGGTGCAGGGATCCCTGCTGTAAGGACCAAAATCCATTTTCACAATCACACCTCTGATAACTCAGATACAACCAAATCTGCTTCATCTGCGTCTCTCAGATGTTGTACACATAACCTTTAAACTCAAAAGTTGACATTCTGAGATGTATCTGTTTAGTGAAAAGCTCCTTAGGCGGATTAGAAACCAGGTTTACCTGTTTCTTCTCAGCTCTGAAACCCCCACAGGCTGCACTCTGAAGAAGACTTACCAAGAGTTCGAGTTGCCAAAGCATGGAAACCCAGAGCCAGAGATTTCAGCTGTGGTTTGATGCACCTGCATGCAGAAAAGTTGGGTGTTTTTTAGGGCATCACAGTCAGAAATCATAAAAAATAGAGCTAATTCTCACACAAAACAACAAACAAACAAAAAAAGTTAAGTCAAATTCCATTTTCACTTGTCATTGGTTAATAAATCATTGAAGTGTTAGTTTCTGTTTCAGTTTAACCTCTATTACGAGGGAAAAAGTAAATGAGGTATTTTATTTAAAAAGCTCAGCTTTAGGAAAATTRCACTTTTAAGATTTCTTTATAGACTGACATGCCGAACAAAAACGAAACTTTAAACTTTAAATTATCTAACTTCAAAACTCTATTACTGCTTATAACACTACTTGTGTCCTATTAGGCCTGTTGATGTGACAGCAGAGGTCATGTCGTAATGAAGTAATCTCACCAGCAGAGGCCGCTGTAACACCTGGTTAGAATGTCCTCCCCCGGACTCGATTATAGGTATAATGTGTGAAGTTTTCATTGTAAATAATAAGAGCAAAGATATTGTGGCAGGGTCTAACAACACATTTTAAAGTTGATTGCTGTTATTTATAAAAAAAAAATGTTTTTTTAATGTAAAATTCTCCTAAATGCATGTATTTTTTCTCCCATCTCCTCATGTCTCACCCTTCCCTTTTATGTTGCTGGCATCATTGTTAGAAATATAGGTCACAAGAAAAGAAATGTACAAATACTGGAACTGAGGTAAAGTGATACACTTCAGGAGATTACTGAACTAACAAACCACTACTTCGTGCACTTCCAGAAGAATTGAGCCGCAAAACAAAATAATGGACATTTGGTATTTTGGTACTTCAGAGTTATTGGTTATTTTACATGTACTTTTTTTTTCAATAGATTTAAGTCTAACCTGATGAGAAACATGTAGCCTGGCGTGCCCCCGAGGGAGATGATGAAGGAAGTGATGACAGAGAGGGCAAGGAAGTAAGGGAACATCCTGTCGCAGTCGTCCTTTTCAGGACAATGACCTGTGCTGGCCGTAAAGTTTCCAGCCGCGCCGACACAGCTACAGTTCGAGAAGACCTGGAGAGACATGAAAAGGTTGCAGACACACACCTACACAGTAATGCACATTTACAAATGAAGATTTGTGTTTTATCAACAGGCACCAATTAAAATAAAAATTAAATTAATAAAATGCAGGAGCTAAACATAAAATAAATTTGTCATGTTGACATAAGAGAACGTTTTGTCTTTTTTTTTGAATGGTTGACAGTTGTTTCATGAGAACATTTTTTTTCTTTGTTTGTTTGTCATATTTCAAATGCATGGTTCGTACAGTGTCTTTCCCTGAGCCTGTAGAAGTGGTGCAGCCAGCAAGACACGGAGAAACGTATGTGATGCTGTTCTTCCCGCACACAGGGTCCCACTCATTTGGTGAACACAGACAGTCTGAGTTGCAGGCCAGTTTGTCTGTGCTGGAGATAAAAGAAAGAGTAACATAACCTCTAAGATAGAACCAAAAAACACGATTACAAGGAAGTGATTGCACAATGTAAAGAGATGATGTCCTATATGCACATTTCACTGGAAAATAAAAAAGCAGCAATGTAATTCTAACACAAATATCTTTAAAAGATTAAAGATTTGAACAACTTTTGAGCGATTATTTTATTTTCCTATTCTCCTAAAAAACAGCATTCGTGTCAGAGAACATCTCATTTGTAAAACACAAGGGTGTGATAAATTCAGTATCATTACCACAGGCTGTGTTGGATTTTTGTTTATCTGTGCCAAGTTAGAGCACACATTTTTAACATATCACTAATTCATTCAACCATTTTATATTTTAGTTAAGCCTATCGAAGTGCAAATACTCATTATGGAAGTTCTGGTTGCCCCACTCCTTGATGATTGTGTTGTGTGCCAAATGCTACAAAACCCCATGATTTCTGCACATGCCATCAGGAAAAAGGTATTAACATCTTTTTTTTTTTKTGTGTGTGTGTGTCATCAAACATTGAGTTGGACAGTGGATTCACCATTCCATGTGCAGGCCGCTATTAACACCAGAGCAGAAACAGTGGTGTTTACAGTGGTGCCACAACTGGAAGGTACGCGTTTCCAAGGGGAGAGGACCAGTCATGGAGTGACACACCCACATTACTCCCTGGTGTGGGGAGCCATAGGATATAACTTCAGGCCACCTTTGACAGTGATTTGAGGGATCCTGATGGCACAGTGCTAGAGTATGTCAGGGACATCTTGCCTGTCTCACCCCTCCTGAGCAGCACCCTGGTGTTGTTTTTTTAGCAACACATTCACGCAGAAACTGTTTGCATCATGTTGTCCTGACATTAATCTTTCCCCAGTCAAACATCAACTCCAACCCAGTGCCAAATCTCAAAGGTCATTTACAACTGCCTTGGACTGACCCGTCACAGTAGAGCTTACGGCAGCTGTATGATGTCTGCCACACTATAGCCAGGTCCAAGGGGGTGTTATACCTTACTGACATGTGACCATACTGCCATCTCTGTTATCCATTTGATTTGAAATTGTAATTATTACATGCAATTTTGTTGTTAGCACGTTTCTTACAAGTACAAAATCATAAGGCTGCCAACTACACTATCCACACTGCACTATTTTTCCAAGCAAAAACATTCCTCAACCTTGACGCAACAGGAGCATTTGTGACTTACCTGTTGTACGACAACGTCACCCCGGCCACCTTRGCATTTTCACAGCTCATTGCGAAGAAAAACAGAGAAAGAATGTAACCAATTAGGGAAGTGCCAAAAGCAACTTTGGCTGCTCCCATGATGTTCAGCTTCAGCCTCTTCATGAGCAGACCACCAGAAAACATCCCCAGTGCCACAGCAGGGATATTGATCACACCTGGGATCATAACAACATCATAGTCTGGTCATACACTATAGAATTGGAAAAATAAGTGAATCATTTGATTAAAAACTGGTTTGCATTTTAGATCATGTACACTTTCAGTAGAGAAGTCTTCAAACGTCTTAACAAAAAGGTAATTCCTTTTTATTTTTTTGCTTTTATAGCTTCAAATACATTGTCTTTGATCTACACACATCATTAACTGTGGTCACTGTTACATTCTCCTTAATATGCATTCAATCTGGTCAGAACAGGCATCTCTTCTAATGAGACCACATGATTTCATTTATTTTCATTTTCTGCTTTGCACTTCATTAAGTATTTCATTTTATGTGGAGAGCAATTTTCATATTCACAGAGCCCCCTTCATTGCAGCGTTGGCAGCTGGTGGGCTGAATTGGAATATGCTAACCCAGTTCTTATACAACAAGTTCCGTCTGAAGGTCTGCCTCATTCAAGGGACACAAAAGCTAAAAGAGGACTTGAGAAATGAAAGGAAACAGGAAAAAAACATTTCATAAACGTGCAACGTACCCATCAGAAAGTTTGCTTTYGAGGCAGACTGCCTGAAATGCTGCTCGATGTACTTGGGCTTGTAGGTGACCATGCCAATGAGAGAGTTCAGCTGGATGACGGTCACACACAAGTAGATTAGGTACACTGGGTGTCCCAGCAGAGTTCGCAGGGTTGGAAAAAAATCTGTGAAATTGTATCAAACAAGTACCAGTAAATTAATATACATATAAATAAAACCATTTTGAATAAAAGCAAACCTCTTTTTAACCCTTACCTTTAGCCATCTCTATAAAACTGGTGTGTTCCTCTGCTTCATACTTGTTCTTCAGATGTGGCGGGTTTTTAAGAAAACTCGTCTTCTCCTGGGTGCAATGCTTTGGGAGCTGGGACCCGGATGTGGGTAGAGAGCGGGGCAAAAACCAGAACGGGATGGCAGAGAGCAGGGTGATGATTCCAGCAATGAGGTAACCCAGCCACCATGCTCCAACCCAGCGGGCATCTGCTGGGGTTATGGTGATAGACTCTATGTCAAGGAGGCAGAGGAAGGAAGGTAAGTTCATGAATGAAAGAAAACAATGTAAATAATGTGCTTTCAAGGGTCYCTTTTGTTCTGGTAACCTAAAGTGCAAGGCTTCCACCAAGAGGATAGGTTGTTCTCTAAAAATTGGAGATTAAAATGTTGTCTTTCCATCACCCRGTGGAAAGACTATAAAGCTGCATCAAATCAATTTAAGTAGATTGTGAAAAAAAGGCTACAAGGGTGAAAATACAGTTCTTAGAAAATTCCCCTCAAACTGTTGCCTGGATATCCAGCAGAAAATGGAAAGATGGTTGTCAATACATATCTATTTTTTTAGGCCAGAGGTTCTCAAACTGGGGTCCCTGGACCCCCAGGGGTCCACGAGAGGTATCTTGGGGGTCCTCAATTTATTTTTTACTAAAATGTTAATTTGTTTTTTTTATTTTTAAAAATGCATGGAGACCAATGAATTAATAAAACAAACATAATAAGCTTAATAAAAATATATATTCCATGGCATTTAGGCATTGAAATGACAATAAATTATCCTTTTAATCAGCATGGGTTTTATGAGGGGGTCCCTGGAATTTGTTTCAACCTTGTAAGGGGTCCCCAGACCCAAATGGCTTGAGAACCCCTGCGTTAACTGACTCTCCACTTCATATACATATACAGTGGTTTGCAAAAGTATTCATACCCCTTGAACTTTTCCATATTTTGTCACATTACAACCACAAACATAAATGCACTCACCGGCCACTTTATTAGGTACACCTGTCCAACTGCTCGTTAACACTTAATTTC
>NW_013952431.1:2514759-2517324 GCF_001266775.1 Austrofundulus limnaeus | reverse complement strand
GAATTGAGGCAGTTCTGAAGGCAAAAGGGGGTCCAACCCGTTACTAGCGTGGTGTACCTAATAAAGTGGCCGGTGAGTGTATGTTTCAACTGAATAGTGCTGTCTGTATGAGCTGTATCATACTGAATTAATTTATTGTTGATGAGGAGCATTCAGGTCGCAGCTGTGAATGAATCTTTGGCCATTTTGACTGAAGATACAATTTATTTAGCTTTGTTTGACGTTTAAAGAGATATTTAGCGACTAAAGCAAAGCAATTCTATGGTTAAAACCTGAACCACTGCTGAGAACCGACACACAGCTCAGTACAAGCTGCGAGTCTGACCACAGCAAACTTATCCCAAAAAGCCTGTTTATGTTCAGGACATTCTAAACTAAATCACTCAGAGTTTGCGTTCGTTTATTTTCAAAATTTTTGCTTTTATACATTATTTTTAATATAAGTTTTGTACATTTTATTACTTTTAATACTGAAATTGTTTAATCTTGCAACCAAGTAAAATTTGGTAGCAATGTAAAAATAACGTTTTTAGGCAATATTTTGTACAGCTTTTAAAACCAAATTATCTTCTTTTTTTCTTTTTCTTTTTGCTGGCAGCACTCTATTTGATTGTTACCAGAAGTCTTTGTCCTTCACCTCCCTCAGCTGGCCTCTCTCATTAGCTAATTGATCTTAATCCTGTACACCTGGTCACAGAGGTGAACCATGCGCACACCCACTGAGATCCACTTGCTGTTGGATCTCATGACATTGTGCGTTTGGTTTTATGACAGAAAATACCTTTTTCACAATGGGTAATGTGACCTGTAATGGTGAGAACAGGGCAGGTGTTGCTATTAATATCAATAATAGAAAGGACGTTACTACAGCTTTGTTGTGTCAACAAAACCAGGAAACTGGTGAGTAAACAATACGCACAAGTCAAGTCATGAGGTCCAGTGTTTCCCAAAAAACAGGAACATTAAAAATGTTCCTATTGTTTTTTTTTTCCCAGTACCTTCTATGGATTAATTTCTGTTTTATCACATGAATGAATCAAATTTGAGAATGTATCAAACCAGTAATTTTAACAGCAGGATCATTCTGTGTGAGRAAATGCAGCCAATAAAGTAACACATTATGTAATTATTATTGTTTTACGTAGTCATTTTATATATTGATTTTATATGATGTTGCAATTCACTGCAGCAAAGAGCTATTTCACTGTCAATGTAAAAATGTTTCCTTACTGTGCATCTGACAAACTTAAATCAAAGTATTTTCTGGATGATTAATCAAAAAGGTCTGCTGTGAAAGAGATCTTTAAGCTAGCCTTTTAAAGCACCTAAAACAGGAAAACCCTGGTATTCAAATTCATATTTTTTTCAGTTTACAAATACATTTGAACAAATCAGCATAGGGTCCAAATTAATTACATTTATAGTCATGATACATGTATGTACACTTCAGACCACAATTGTAAAAGACAGACCAATTTATGACCTCTCTTTTGAGTTGCCAGTATAATTTGTTTTTGATTCTCCGAATTGAAATTGCYAATGTATGTCTACTGCAAGTAAGATACTGACTGATCATATTTACTCTGTAGAAACCCATTTTAAAAGAAATTGTATTTTTTATTTTTAGATTGTGTCAGTCATGCCTACATTAACTGCAAATCAGATTTTTCAGTAATAAAATGTCCATCATAAAATGTAATTGTATGGCAAAAAGTATTAATATTTTTGTTCAATGCTTAATTTTTCTGATTGGGTTTTTATTTCAGTCACATTCTTATGAAATAATATAAAGAGTATACCACTGTCAAAAATATTTCCACATATGCCCATTGTGTATTGGACAGTTTTTTTTTTAAATCATGTTGATCTGAATCTTTTACACTTGTAAAACATGGCTCTGCAAAACTAAATGAAATGTGCTGCAACTCACCCATTTTTACAAATCCAATATCCACATACAGTTTAGCACAAAGGGAACCTAAGAGGTATCCAAACACGGGGCCAACCACAGAGATGGTCTGCACACAGCCTAAAACAAAATAAAATAAACAACAATGACAAAATTAGGATTTTAAAGAACTAAAATGCACTAAAACTGATTGRAAGCTTTGTAGATATTTTATCATTATGTAGTGGTTCTGGTTTACTGTGCGTGTTCAGGAATTTAAAGTAAGATTTTACCTTTATTAGTCTGGTAAACATCTGCTGTTTTTTTTCAGTAATACTCATAATCTGGTTTAGTAGAACACAGGAGATTTACTTGGACAAATTAAAGAAAAAAAACAAAAACACTGCTGCACGTGGCAGAGCTTTCTGCAACAGATGCATTATTTCTGAACTGAAGGATTGTGCTCCCAATAGACTGTAGTTAAGCTAAAGCCATGTATTCAGTATAATAAATAGAAATGGGTCACTTTTAAAGTTCACTCTGCCTGTTGGGAAAATATCTTATGAACCATGAATTGATTTTTTTTTAATTTAGTTTAGTATTTTTCTGGAAATTTTTATCATTCAGTATTAAAATACTTGATGATTCTCTCTCTCTCTCTCTCTCTCTCTCTCTCT
>NW_013952431.1:2508251-2513802 GCF_001266775.1 Austrofundulus limnaeus | reverse complement strand
ATATATATATATATTTTTTTTTTCACATACACTTTTTTTAAACCAGGAAATGGTATGTGAGTTGTGTGTCTGCATTTCTCCTGTGGCATATTTAGATTGTGAGGAACTTCATCAGTGAGCTGAGCTGCCTGCAGGCACTGGCTATGTGGCAAGACAGGATGGAGGGATGAAAGATTGAATAAAAGCACATGCACACACACTCATAGTAGAATTTCTCCAAGTGATGGACAGGATTTATGAGCTGTCACAGAAACTCACCTCTGACAGGATGATTACAAACCACGTAAAGTAGTTGTTACCAAAACATTTGACATTTTTAATAGCAGAAAATTTCACTGATCTTTTGTAAAATGATTATGATTAAGTAAGTC
This sequence comes from Austrofundulus limnaeus, assembly GCF_001266775.1. Taxonomy (NCBI): domain Eukaryota; kingdom Metazoa; phylum Chordata; class Actinopteri; order Cyprinodontiformes; family Rivulidae; genus Austrofundulus; species Austrofundulus limnaeus. The sequence continues at coordinate 2,513,431 of NW_013952431.1, read as the reverse complement.
AACCTGACTGAACTATWTCTCTCTGTTTGAACCCTATACAGTGACTGTAAAAGCATAAAAAAATGGGATTGTTTAATTTTTTCTTGCAACCTAATTGTGATCTATCTTCAGTCCTGTGTGTCTAGTTGTGCCACATGTACACAGACTGTTAATAGAAGCCAAAGGCAAAGACTCCATCATGCTTTTGCTTGTTGGTACGTGTCTTTGTTTGCCTGCCAAAATATCTCTCGGAAAGATATTGCTCGGTGTACATTTACAGCTGATTGACTTTTGGAGTCAACCCAATCCAAGATGGCCCAAACACACTCAGATGATATAACTAAAACTTAGCTATATTTACAGATATTGATTTAAACGTTGGTGTGGTAATGGCTGAACTTATCCTCATCAAATACTTCAAATACTTAAAAGGGTGGTTTTATGCTAAATTGACTGAGCTTTATAACATGTTATGATATCATTTCYTCATCTAAAACATACCCAGAGTGTTACTTTGACTCATTCATGCATGTTTTAGAACTCCTTGAATCTCCTGTGGTGGAGCTGCCTAAACTCTTGCTGGTACAAAGCACCGCCTATTTGTACAAAGCTCCTCCCTGGAGTTCAGTCTGCAGTCAAGCCCCTGCCCCACAGAGAGAACCTCTCCCCTGGTTCATTGTTTGAAAACATACTGAAGTGGGAGTGTCTGAAATGGAGGCTTTGATGCAAAGTCAGATGTATKTCATAACAACTGAAGGTAATATAGTCACTTGATTGTGTTACAGATTTGAACAATGTGCTTGGAAAACTTCCACAACAATTGTTGCAATTATTATTATTGTTATTGTTATTGTTATTCATCCATCCATTTTCTGTACACACTTCTTCCTTTCAGGGTCACTGGTGCCCATATCCAGCAGTCACAGTGCGAGGGGCGGGGTACACCCTGGACAGGTCGCAAGTCCATCACAGATTATTATTATTATTATTGTTGTTTTTKTTGTTGTTGCCTGTCACTGGATAAATAAAAAACTCATTAACATTTGTGGTCAATTTTAATTCAAGATGGTCACCACAGCTAATCCACCTTGGCCACTAATTGTTCCAACACTAAGCTACGTTTGTGTTAAGGAAAAGTCTCGTCCCACATTATTGTAAGAAATCGTACATAACATTATTCACAAAGTTTTGACTGAAATGGTTACAACTCTGTCGCTCCTCGTCATGAGAGGATTTTAGTTTAACCCTCTGGCAGAAATACTGACAGGAAATATGCTTTCCCTATGGCGGACCTATACTTATATTTACACCTCTCGTTTACAGTCTTACGTGACGGAGGTTGCATACCTTCCGTCAGTTTTCTTCCACCGACACCCTGCCACGTACGCAGCCCCCAGTCAGAACTCTGTCTTGCAGACCAGTGTGGTTTGCTGTGTGTGATTGGTCAGACGTTTTTGGGCATGTTTTTTTTTTTTTTTTTTTTTTTTTGCGGAGCAGCGTGTTTTGCATTTCGCTGCATTTCCCAGAAGCAGATTGTTAAATTAGCAAAATAGACAGCCTCAAGGAGCAGTTCATCTGTTCCTATTGAGCACAGAACATGCAAACAACCAGTTAATAAGACAAAAACAAAACAAAAACTAGTTTGTCCTCCTCTAACTCCTGCTGTTGTTGTTAGCAAATAACAATGTGTGCTGTTTTGGGAGTGCTGTGTGAGTGTTTCTGATGMTTTATCCCCAGCATTTTCTAAACAGTCTGACAAAAATGTCAGAAATGACTTAATCCCTAATTTGCTGTAATGTTAAAGTAAAAAAAATGCTAGACATGGTGCATAGTACCTTTTTTATTTTCTTACCAACATACAGTGCAGCATTCTCCTCAGTAGCAAAATCATCGATGTATGAGATCCCCAGGGGTTGTACGGGTGTCTCTCCAATCCCCCGCAAGACATTTCCCAGGAGGACGTAGATCCACATGGACAAGTTGGAATCACCGTCACAACCTGGAGGAAACAAAATACAAGATTAAATTTCTTGTTTCCAATGTTTCGCTTGTGTGGTTTGTTTAAACTCTCACTTGTGGATGGCATCTGAGGTGGTCCATCGTTTTGCATCAAGTCTACTGTTGAACCTCGCCGACATGGAGGCGAGCTGTTACTGGAGTTCACCACCCACCTCACAGATGTTTCAAATTTGTAGCTGTGAACAAACAAACAAACAGTTCAGACCCAGAGGCACAACGGCAAAAAATAAAAATAATAAAAAAATTCAAACAAAAATCTCAGTTCACCTGTCAGAAAGTAATGTCCATCAACAACAAACAAAAAACKTATGTTTTAAACTAATTTCTGCAGTAAATATATTCACGTTCAGCACTCGCATTCATAGGTTTTCGCTTACCGCCCGATGATGAAGTGAGGCAGCGCGATGATGAAGGTGCCRAGAGACATCAGCACACAACCCATGGCAATGATCTTCGGCCTGTGGAGTTTGGCTCCAAAGTAACTGACAAAAGCAATCACCAGCAGGTTACCTGTGGAGATGGAGACAGATTTACACGTGGACTGACACAAAATGAAAGACAAGTAACAAAAAATGTATTATGTCTAAAGGCCAGGTGATGATGTCAGCCCAGTTCAAGATGGACACCACAGCTAATCTGCATTTTTAAACACAAAAAAATGATTATGCTATCCAGACGTTTTTCTTCATTAATAACTTAATATTTCATTAGTCTGAAGATATTTCGAGTTGAAAATAAATCACACTCTATAATTATGTAGAAAAATGATATTCTGTTTGAATTAGAATTTGAAATGTAATAATGTAGACTAACAACAAAATGGCTAAATTAAAATAAATTGGCTATTAATGCTGTCGTATAGCACTGCAATATTAATATGAAGTTAAATGAAGTTTTGAGACATTTTAAAATGTTTTTTTTCCAGCAAAGCATCTGACACTTGCGACGGTCGGGGAGGGGGGTGTTGCGGTGCGCGAATGCTCTTCTGAATAAGTGAAACCTGTGTAACACAATTGTTTACACTGAAATTAAAAATATGAAAAACCGGAGCAGGACTACACAGAGAGATAAATATGATTTAGATTTTTATTTCTGTGACTGGACGACCCACAGGAGACACAACATTAACAGCAGTTGTCATTTAATTTCTCGGCTTTAAAACAGATCCTTGAATTCTACAGCTGACGCTGCTAAAAATGACTTTTTTTGTGGATCTCCGAGAGAAGAACTTCAATCTCTGATCTCATAGAGTTCTTCTTTTTTACTTTGCGATGTCACTTATGAATGGACACTTCCTGGTATGTGTGGCAGGAAACGTATAGCCTTTTATGGTGTTTTTTGGGGGTGGTAACTATGCTAATCACCTCTTCCCGTGCACAAGGACCTGGATACGCATTCATCAGTTTAMGCTCCTCATTTATACACTTTTCCTGAAGACAGAAGAGTTTGTTGAATCTGACGTGACATGTTYGTACGAACCCTTTGTACGAACAAAAGTACGAGAAATTTAGGATAAGAATACRAACATGTTCTTGCATGAGGCCCAATGAGTTTAAATGTAGTGAGGTAGTAAATGGCACTTTTTTTCCAAAGTGTATTCTGACTTTTAACAAACCACTGAACACGTACAACACTTGGACCTTTAATTGTTATGGAGTGTGTGTCAGCAAAATATTTAATCACGTATGGCCGCACCACGGCTCAGTGGTTAGCACCGACGCCTCACARCAAGAAGGACCTGGSATTGATCCCCGGTTTGGACCTGGACCTGTGTGGAGTTTGCATGTTCTCCCCCACAACACAAACATGTACAATAGGTTGCCTTCAGGCCCAGGCATCCCTTGAAAAAGAGATCTGAGATCTCAATTGGACTTGCCTGGTTAAATAACGGCAAATAAATAAAAAAAAGTAGCAAGCAAATTTTAAAGAAGCTCTCAGAAAGTAAACATTAGACATACCTTTATAACTGTTYACTGATTACTATATTGTGGATGGATGATCAGAACAGAGAATCCATCTGCAAAACTGACAGAGTTGCTTATCTGTAATGACTACACAGTTCTTGTTCTCTCAGGATATATTTTTTTCAATGTTTACAGCAGGTAGAAATTCAACTGATCCTTGTGTGATTTCTGCAGGTGTATTATTCACGTCTTTTGTCTACAGTCTGTGACAGAAAACTCCACCGTAAATGAGGTAGAAAACTGGGTTTAAAAGATAAACTCCCTGTCACACAGTCTGACCTTTTTACCATTCAGGTTGGATTGATTAAATGGCATCGGAGCTAGCAACAATTTTCCTACAGGTGTGTGTGTGTGTGTGTGTGTTTGTGTGTGTGTGTGTGTGTGTGTGTTTTATATGTAAATTTGATTTTAACCTTCATAAGAAGCTTTTAAGTTAAAAACTCTGCATCTGCATGTCATTAGTGCCTTCAAATAGTTCAGCTGTGTGCAAAATAACATGTATTACTAATTCCTTATTTTCATTTTTTGATGATTTTCAAACTACACAGAATAAGTCATGCAGCACGGTCTACAAACAGTGAACCTGAGCTCCCAACATGTGATCTCTGCAAAGAGCAGYGTCTGCTCTCCCAATCATTCCTCGTTTCTCCCCGTTCGTCTCCCCCTCCGCTCTGCTCTCCTCTTTCGTCTCTTGCACTTTCCTTGCCTCTCCACGATGCCCTGCTCTGCCTCCACGTTGCCCTGGCAACAGTCCTATGGAAAAAAGCTCGTTGCCTAGGCCACACGAGAGAAGCAGCTTTCACGAGAGCTGGAGCGACGGCAGCGGAGTAAATCACAACGTTCATCTGAGGCGCCGTCATCGCCGTGCTGTCGGGAGGACTCACTCTAACACAAACCTTAGAATCGTTGTAGAACAGATTTCACTGATTGCATCCCTCCACACCAGAAAGATGTAGAAAATAACTACTTTTCTTCCTTAACTCATGTTTTAACCTCTAAATGATTAATGCATTACAAAATAAAATAAAAAAAATTGAGTGAACTGGAATTTAAAGCTGTTTAGAACTTTTATCTATCAGGCTCCTCATATTTGGAACCAACTTTCTGTCCGTGAGGCAATTTCTTGTCTACTTTGAGACTAAGCTTAAAGGGGCAATATTATGTGTTTCTCAGGCATACATTTAAATACTATACCATAATAAAGTATCTGTGTCACCT
>NW_013952431.1:2500829-2507188 GCF_001266775.1 Austrofundulus limnaeus | reverse complement strand
GGCATGTTTTTTATGAGAGTATAACATTATAACATGACATAAAACTCAAAAAAGTTGATTTTACATGATGTTGCCCCTTTAAAGCTTTCCTTTTTAATAACTCTGGCTCGGGTTTCCTTCTCACTCTGCTGCTGTCTTTAGTCTGTCTCTTCTCATTGTTTATAGGCGCTGCTGCCATTAACCTGTGTTCTCCCACAACTTGGACCAGTCGTTTTGTTTGTCTCCAGCCAGTCTAGGCAGGTGGTCGCTCATGCTGAGCCGATAGATGGAGGTTTATTCCTCCTGAAAGGTAGTTAGTCCTTTGTAATGTTATGTACTGTTTAAAATGGGGAAGGCAACTAATTGAAAAATGTAACACAATTTACAGAGCTGCCTTAGATTAACATGGTATTTAATAGTGTCAATTTGTGTCTGCTGGTGTAGATTTTCAGTTATCCGGGACTGACAGAGTAGCTGAGAGTTTTTCATGTGTTTCTCTTCCTTCCCTTCTGTTCTTGTTGGACATGTTCAACCCAATCAAGTTCTAATGACAGAAAATGTGTGTGGTGAGAATCAAACAGAACACCAATCATGTTGTGAGTTGGTTTTCTGTAATCCTAAATGTTGAGGCTTCCATGTGAACCAAACCGTCCAACAAAAGGCAGGTTGTTGTCACAAGCATTCTTTCTAGTGAAACTGGTGTTACTGTATCAGCAAAACAGATGTATCTGGTGTCCGCCATCTTGAATGAGGAAGACTACAAAAGGTCAGCTGTGGATACACTGTTCACTTACTACTTTTTTCTGAGTTTTCTTAATACAATCTAGTTTATAGCACCAGATTACAATTAAAGTTATCTTTCATGAGGCGGGATACAAAAAAGATTATACCACTACTACTACTGCTATTACTACTACTTCTATTACTACCACTGCTACTACTACTGCTGCTACTTCTACTGCTGCTACTTCTACTGCTGCTGCTGCTACTACTACTACTACTACTACTACTACTACTACTACTACTACTACTACTACTACTACTAATAATAATAATAATAATAATAATAGTAATAATGATAATGATATGATAATAATGATGATGATTCCAACCAAATCCATAATTCTGATTTAAATTCAAATCCAAATGTAGTCAATTCACACCAATTTGAATACATTATTAAAAAAAAATATAGCTGTTGGACTTTTATTGTGTAGCTGAAGACGTTTTGCTTTCCATCCAGGAAAAATGTTTGGGATAGGGTGAAATGGAAGCAGCCCATTTCCAGGTCTCTGAGGGATCAGCTCAATTTGAACTGGACTGCGAGTGTCTTGCAAYACCACCACAAAAGTCTCACATCCGAGAAGCATTTTCTCCTTAAAAAGAAAAAAAAATGCATGAGATAACCCAGGGCATAAAATGTCATTGTGGGGAAACAGGTTGAGCGTGAACTTTGAAGAAAAAAAAAAGATAAATGTGAGAAAAACCAGCTGATTCATCAGTCAAGTTCAAAGCTGGGAAATGTCAGCTTATTGCTATAAATAGTGAAGTACTAAGAGGAAGGAAAACAAAGTAATTGAATTGTAACGTGGAGACAATATGATGTGTGAACTAACCTACAAACTTTGTGTGCCGCTTTGAGTCTTGTTTAATACGTCCTTGTTCAAAATGACTCACCGTGCATGCACACACAAAAAAACACAGCCCTCTGTCCTCTTCTTGGAAGTCTGATGAATCTTTTATTTGGCATCTGAATGTCTCAATGGCCCATTCATATTTTTTCTAACTAAAAAGATGGAAAAAATAAGGAGGGAGGGCATGCACAGAAGTAACAAAACAGCCCCAGTAACTGGCAGGCCCACTCACCTATCTCAAAGCTCCCRTCAATGACTCCTATTAGGTAACTGGGGATGTCAAAGCGCCGCTCCAGCTGAGTTATTGTGCTCTTCATGTAGCTCCCTGACAGAGCCTTTGCAAAATAGGCAAAGGACAAAGCTACCAGAAACATCTGGAAAAAAGAGGAAGACAAGAAAATCAATAGATTGGTCCACCAAAAGACACAAAAAAATGCAAATGCAGTGTTTTAAGCCAGTTTTTGTGTTTAGTAATAAACCAAACTGTTTTAACCTATTTATATACATGTTTTTGTTCAACTAAAAAAACAGGAAGGTGGGGTCAGTCTCTAGTGGTCATTGGCCAAGAGGTAAGCCCTTGACAAGTCACCAGTAGAGATGGGATATRTGGTCTTTTTGAAAGGAATCAGATATTGTGCATGCAGTCATTTCAAAAAGATGTTCAACTTTGAAAGCTTGGTAACGTCACGGCTCACAGCATGCTTAATTACATACGGCTTTATTTAAAGTGTTTGTGACATCCATTTTTTTGTAATAAAAAATAATGAATTTTTAGAAAGATAATGTTGATAACACATTGCAAAATAATGTTCACACCGCTGAGATGAACAGTTGTTGAGATATTGGCTTGTAGAGTAACAGGAAGTGATGTCAAAGGGGAATGACTGAATGTAAACGGTGCATGGTTACAATGGCTACCAACAAAGACTGTTGAGAGTAATCTGATGTTAGATTATTTAGAGTCACTGYCATAAAGAGATGAAGAGTCAGAGTTCAAATAATGTTTTAATTAAAAAAAGAYCATTTTCTTGAAGAGTTCTTCTTTGATGTCACTTCCTGTATAACTTTGGCYGAGCCAAATTCAAAAGAAAATGTCCAACAAAATGGGTAAAAACCTTTATTTTATGCGAAGTTTCCTAAATATAAAGCTGCTTTCTTTCACTTTTTGTATTTAAAGGATATTAAAAAGAAGAAATGTTTTTAAAGACTTTGTCATTCAAGACTAAAATCAATTAAAAGATCAGCTGCTTATTCAATAAGTTGTCATTGTACTTATTGTATTTGATCTTTCCACAGTCAAATATTTTTGACTGAGCTATCATGAATGCAAGTCAGATTGTTGACTGTATCTGAATTGGAAGCAGCGAACTGCACAGTTAGTTCTGATGGAAACACATTAAGTACGTTAGCAAGAAAAGCATCTCTGAGTGGAAATATTTTTAGTTCACTCAGCATAATCAGCAACTTATGTAAATTGGAAATTTTAAGTTCTAAAACTTATCCGAGCACATTTTCTCACACAGGGCATCTAATCACATCAGAATGTGGAGTTCTCGCTGCGGGGCATTCACAACAGAAACTATCACATCCTGACAAGGCAGGATTGCAAACAAGCACGCACTAATATTTGTTTCGCTTTTAATTCAAAGCAAGCTTCTTGTTTTTTTTTATTTTTTATTTTTTATTTTTTATTTATTTTTTGTATGAGTGACTCAGAACAATCTTTATTTGTTGTTGGTGTAGCATAGTTAACAAATTACCCTGAGTATGGTAAGGGATTATTCAGAGGGGGAAAAAAAGAGTAGGAGGCAATTTGTCTGCCTATCACTAACCAATTAGATTATTTATTTATTTATTTATTTATTTATTTATTTATTTATTTATTTATTTGGCACTGTAATTTGCACTGTCACTGATCCTTTGTAAAAATTTTGTTTTGATGTCAACAGTTGATGTACAAGCTGTCTCAGGCTGTTCAGTAAAATGTAAAATGGTCTTTAGCTGTCCGATTGCTAAATACAGGAAATGCAAAATGTAAATACATACCTGAACTTTTGTAAATATTTAGCTTTTTTCTATTTATCTGCTTTTTCAGTGCTTTTCCTCAGACCACTTTKMAAAGTGGTCTGGACCCCTTTTCTTTGCATACCAGCAGAGTGGAYATCTTGAGGTAAACCCCATACTTCAACTCAACTCAACTAAACGCTCACATCTGCAGCCAATTCAGTCACCAGATAACTTCAAGTGAATGCTTTCGAASGAAAACCCAGTGAGTCAGTGCAGATGCCACAGAAATATCTTGAAAATTTGCAATTGTGAATGACAGTGCACTGTGCAAAAGTTTTAAACAATCCACAATTTCTTCATACGCTGTTACAGTACATGGCCTTTTTTTGAAGCTGCACCATCTAAAGATCTAGTCAAACTTTTCTTTGGACTTTGGCTGCTTTTTCTCTTTACTTTTGTGCTTGAAAATGAAGAAAGTGAATGAAGACAAAAGAAGTGTAGAACAGATGAACCGTTTCTGAAAGTCATGTCTTTAAAACACACACAAAAAAATACTGAGAAGAGCTAAAACGTCTCTTTGGGAATCACCTTGTTGGTGTCAAAAATACATTTTATGTGTCAAACTATGTTATCGTTTTATGGATTTAGTTAAAACATACTGAAGCAAATTGTGTGTGTGTGAGTTTGCTACTGGCAAAATGTGCCTAAAGAACTCTGCTTCTTTGGGTGGTGGGTTCTGCAAGCACAACACTGGCTGTAAGTTTGGGTTCCTGTCAGTACATGAATAGTTCTAAGGTTAGTTAAGAGGTTTAACAAGCAAAATGGTCAAATTCAGAAGAGAAACTAAGTGAAAATAGCAGCTGAAGTTAAAAGAAAAACTTTAAAAATCTTCAAACTATAACTGTACAACATAACAGTTATATGCAACCACCATGTAAAACATGGCCAATGAAGGATTATCTAAAACAAACCTTTAAACTAATACATCACAAACAGATTAACTTTTCTTTGTAAAATACTCCATGGCCCGCTAAGAATCATTCATAATAGTGGTATGGTGTCTGTGTGAACTTGGTATAAAGAAGAAATAAATGTTTTGTTAAAAGTAATGCTACTGATAATAAATGCTATTAATCCTAATCTGGTATTAAAACAGTTTGGAAAGACAAAGTCTAAGTTTGGATTACTGAGCTAAGGGCTAGGCTAATAGGAATCAAGCAAATCATACAAATGTTATGTTATGAACCTTTTACATTACTGTCAGTTTCACATTACATGATTATGTAATCAGCATTATTATGATAGTCTTGCAGGAAGTACTCAATGCTGCAGCAGAAATGCTACAGGTAACTACTTCTGCTGCTATTAGCGCTTGCCTTTAGCGCTTAGAATATCAGCAATGAAAGATTTTTGAAATAGAGTTCACAAAAACTCCTATATATTTTTTAAATARGTTGTTTTATGATGCATTGATTGATTGTGGTCTTGACCTTGCTCAGACTAGCCATTTGCTCATCAGTCTAGTCAGGTTTAAGATCTGTTTTTCCAAACTAAGGTATTTAAAGCGCTATCTACAACAGGTAAGATGTTTATTATTCATAACCTTTTCATTAAATATTATTTTCAAAAATCTCAATAATTTTAAAACAAAATAGATCTGTAAAAAACTAATTATTCTTTATTAAATAAGTTACATTTACAGTTCACAAAAATGTAGTGACAGGTTGCTTTTCTTTCTGAATAAWTGTGCTGTTTGTTTCAATATTTTACATACTGACTGATACATCATACACACGTTTTACCTGTCGTCACAAAGAGAAGACAGTTTCTCACAATATTTAAAAGCACAGACGGATTTCTAACTATGTTAATGGGCCACAAATTAAGAARCACTGAGACTTTGTGGCACCAACATTTTCTTGCTTTTGCTAGAATTAACACAAGGCAGAGCAACGGCACGAGCACSGGATTAGAGTACTAACATACTTTGCCGTATCCCACCCAGCTGCTCGGGAAAGCAAACAATACCGAGGAGAAATAATTCTGTCCCGCTGCAACAATCTGTATTATGATTAGCTGCTTTAACACCATTGTCTCACACCTCTTTTATACGGAGAACAAAAGAGCAAAAAAAGAACRTCTGATCCTATTGTTGGTTTTGAACTTTTTATTGGTTATTTTTAAAGGTTGTTTGAGGCCTTATAAAAAATGGAAAACCTAGGATTTATTTTATATTTACTGTATTTTATGTTCTGCAAGGTTTTCATTTTTCATTTAAAATAAAATAATAATTACCAAATGGTTGTAAGAAGACAACAATGACTCTTAAAAAAGGGAAGCTGCCAAATAAGAACCATTAATGCTTGATTTAAGTATTAGACTGAGAAACAAATCTCTATGATCATTTTAACAAGATTTAATTATAATTATTTTCATTAAGTTTATTTTAAAAATAACACTGATCACACAAAAATTAGTAAAACCACCTGTTCCTGTTCTTCTCATGCCAGCAAACCAGCTCTATACCAAAGTGAAATTTAAGTGATATTTTTAGTGTATTGTGAAAAAGTTCTGAAATCTTACTTCTTGTAAGTACTTTCCAAATTGTATTATGCAACATCTAGATAGATACAGACAAATAAATAAAAAGATTAAATTTAGAATGACATATTTAGTATTTATTTATTATACCTTACTCTTTTAAAATAATTTTTATTTTTTCTTATCACAATCCAGCAA
>NW_013952431.1:2485201-2500786 GCF_001266775.1 Austrofundulus limnaeus | reverse complement strand
ATAAAATACAGAGAAAACAGGCAAAGTTGATTCTGTTGCTCTTTCTATAAAAAAAAAAAATTAAAGATTACTGAAAAATTTCAACTTCATTTTCTTGACCTGAAGATGGCCAGCTGCCATGAGAAGATTGCACTAGATCTAGTGACAAAAAATAAATAAAGAGTAAAGCTATTTCATATGTAATATATTGCTTTTGGAACTGGATAAAATATTAACAAGACCCAAATTTGGCCTGCAGATGTGAATTGTTTATTTTTATCCAGACTACTAAGGTGAGCTGAGGTCAAAGCTTGTTGCTGTTTTAAAATAATTTCAATCTCAGTGTTTCATGTTTCATGCAAACACTAATTTATGCATTTTGACACTGACTTCAAGTTTGGACTTCTTTMCACAGTTATTCCAGTGGAATTAAGATTCCAGCTGGAAGTAACCCAGGCTGCATWACAGCTAATTTTATATTTGTTGCCATCTCTTTCCCAGATAAATGACAAAAATGAACTATTTTAACTAAAGCATTCTACTTTTTTTTCACTGCTTAAAATTCCTTTTCTGATGCTCACATAAATAATAAGTAGGTAAGTAGTTCACAATAAACCTCAACGCACTGTGTATTTTGACTTCAACAGCATTAGGGATTTTACCTTTTTTTTCCACAAAATCTTTTGAGGAACTCCAACCACATGGCCCATCTTAACTCTACTAATGTGCCTATGGCTCCCAGGATCCTATCACAGGTTTGGTCTTTCTTAGATAACTTCTGGGAGCCACAGTTATAAGAAAATCCATTRTTTAAAACATGCTCTGACACAATCCTTCACAAAAAAAACCTAAATTCTTTCCTGTCTTTAACCCATCATGAACTGACAGTTTAACTAACATACCACACTTCTCATCATAAACTAATTTTAAATGTCAGTCATTATTGATAGTCACAGTTTAATTTGAGTCAAAAATGCATTTGTTGTATTTAATTAAAGATTAAGGAATCATTCAAATGTGAAGGGTGGTTTGTGAATGGTCTACACATATTTATTTATTTCTTTTAATTGATTCAGCCTCAAGTCTACTTAACAATTTACATTTTAGGAGCCCTGAATCTTTATTTTTTTAACAGATTCCAGAGTGAAACTACCTTGAGATTACACCTTTTTGCTTTCAGGAAGACCGCCAAAACACAACCTTTATATATATATACACTTGTGTCACACTTTTGTATTGAAAGCATAGGACTGTCATATGACATACGTTGTCAAGCTGTATTTCATTAAAACAACAAAGCTGTCTCATAAAATAACATCTGGTTTCATGGTATGACATCACTTTCATGGATGTTTGATTGCCTTGATGGAATAAAGTGTGAGAGAAAGCTGAGACTGAGGAACTTTATGCATTGTTACAACAAGTAAATATATTTCTAGCAAAAATAAAACATTTATAGACTGGAAAAAACGACACAATTTGATTAGTGTTTTTTGAATTAAAAACATAAATATGTATACAGGACCAAAACTGATRTAATTAGAAATGAAAGCAGAAATATACTGTATAAAGTGGCCAATAAATTAATAAATAAATATACTTACAATGCACCAATTAATTAAAACATTTACCGTATGACTTTTTGCCTCATTATGCAAATAAAGTGAGCTGTCCCTCTTGGTTCAGCTCCTCTACTATTGGTCAATAGACAAAAAGGAGGAGGCTCTATGTGCAGATCGGTTGTGCTGCTTGTGATACCTCAGTTTAGCTTAAAGTTTAAAGTTTATTATTATTATTATTATTATTATTATTATTATTATTGTTATTGTTATTATTATTATTATTTGCCTTTGCTTTAAACTCCTTTAAGCTTTTCATACATTTCTGCTTTTCTAAAATAAAATATATTTTTAATTATGCCAGTTTTGGTCCTCCATATTTAAAATTCACATACCAAGTGTATTCAGCTGTACTGCTACATGCTACAAAAAGTGATGTCATACCATCAAACTAACACATTTTTGATGAGGAAATTTTCTCTCAACAACAATTTTATGTGAGTTTTGCTTCCACATCTGTYGGATCTTACGCAATTTATTTTAAACTTTGACATGCAGTGAAGCTAGTAACGTGCATTTCTTTAAAGAATGCTACTTTTATTGAAGACTTCTCAACAGCAAAGTAAAATGACCTATTTCAAGTTAGAGTTGTTTCGTACAACTGAAGAATTAAAATAAGTTGGATGCTTTGATTCATGTGATGACATATTTAACCGCTGATGTAGAAATGTCTAAAAGATCAGAATATGGAAAGAATATGAAGAGAAAAATCAGTGCAGCGCRTAAAACAGAGCTAAAGAAGTTTGTTTCACCTAAACTTGCTTTTTGACTGGTGTTAAAAAAACACAGACWTACAGGTTAAAGGAGACACATMATGCTTTTAAATCCTTCTTTTTCACATTTAATTCATTTAGTTGTGGTCTAATTAAAGTGGAACTGCAATGCTTTGGTCTGAATTACTCCTCCTTGTAGCTCTACAAGCCCCTCATTCACCCCTTTTGCTGAGGTGGGTCTCAGATCAACTCATTTTGAGGCTGTCTCTTTAAAATCCAAGCAAGGCGCTTTGCACTCCACCCGACTCCAGCTTCCAGACTGGTTTATTCTAGCTTAATAGAGGGGGTTATGGCTATAGTGGAAACTTTACTTACAAATTAATTAGAAGAAAAGTGGTAGAGATTAAAAAAAGCCGAAAAATATGACTGAATATAAACATATGCACATTGGGAGAGACTACTCAACTTCTTTGCACTCCTACAGCCTCCAAGCACACAACAAAATGCATTTAGCTGCAAAAATAAAAGTGGATTTTGCACGATACGTCCCCTCTAGCATGTTCACTGCTGTTCATTTATCATTTTTGAAGAAAACTTGATCTTTGATCACTGGCCTCTTTATGCACGAATGCATTCATATAAGAACATGTGTCTGTTTAACAAAGTGCAAACCCCTACAGGTGTTAGCTGCTGTTCCAGTGTTCATAACAACATAATAGTACCCTCAGGCTGGTGCAGGGAGAGGTGCAGGGTTTGCTGTCGGTGCCGTCGGCACGTCCGTTCTCCTGCACACAGTCTTCCTCGGCTCTGTCCTCCATTCTCCAGCTAGGTCTTTGCGTCTCCTTAGCAGAGCACTCCTGCTCAATGAAGTTTGTTGGCGCTGAGGCATGCAACCCTGCAAATGGATAATTCAAGCATGTGACCCACTTCTCATCCTCAGCGAAAGAAAAAACATAAAAAGGAAAAGAGAAGAGGAAAACCGACATGCACAGAAAAAAATTTGTGTATTCTAATCATCAACTTTACTCGCATGAAAAAAAATCAGCACTTGGCCGACACGTTCAGGCTCTGAGAACAAAAGAACTTTGTTCCGGCTATTATGAAGCACAATAAATCAAACTACATACCTGCTCGTGCTGCTTGCGCATTAACTGAGATCATGAGACCACATGTAATGAAGCTTAAACTGGCTGCTCTGAAGTCAGGTAAAACCACACTCTGAAAGCTAACCTCAGTTCTCTGAAACTGAACATAAATAAGATCAAAGGAGATTTGATTGGCGTTGAGACTGACAGAATGAATGGAAAAAAAATCTTAGATTGAAAATGTCATTTGTAATCAGTGGTATATGCAACTTTTCAATGCTGTCAGTTTCAGTTCATTCTTTTTTTATTTTATCAGTGCRTTTATATCAAAAGCAGCATTTCTTTTGGCAACCTGAACCACATTTATCTGTTTGCCAGCAATGCATTGTCTATAATAAGTAGAGGTATAAATACATCGAGGTAGAATATAAAAAAATGCAGATCTCAATCTGATTTAGATGCACTTTTTACATTCCAGACTTTGCTAATCCACATAAAATTACCATGATTTATCCATGACCCATTTCAAATCTCTCAGTCTGTTTGAAAACACATTTTGCAATGCGATGCTCTGATATAACTAATGCAGTACCCCAGAGTCAGAGCGGAGGGTGAGTGTCAGCCTGAAGAAAGCTCCAATGAGCTCGGCATCAGTGTCAGCATCACTCAAGTGCWTCAAAGAAACAAAGAAAATATGATTTAAAAAACATGTGGCAACCATTTGGTAGTTTTATTACTTCTGTGTAAAGTAATAATACTCCACCAGCAGGATTTTATATCACTATTATARGAACTAATCAAACCAGAAAGGAGGCTTTTTTTCACTTCAAGGAGTGCTCTTATTGCTTTGTTCACAGATTTTAGWTTTTGATGGTCAGTCCGACCAAAAAGCACTAAAAACAGCTTAAAATAGGAATATTTCAAATAAATATATTTGAGTAATATGTGAACACAAATTACTTTAACAAACTGTTTCATGTCAATTTTAAATATATACATATAGTTGTATTTATGAACCATATCATTAGGATGCCTATTTCTTACACATTTCTTTTCTTCCTTCTCAACACACTTCAGTTAGCATAAAGAGCAAAAACTGTAGCTGCTGCAGGCAACACGCAGACGAATGCTTTACAGTAAWGAATGTCCTTACAATCCCATCAGTGTTTCTGTAAGTGACGCTTCTCATACTGCAGGTGCCAAATACAGACATCTACAGTTTCCCCCTGAGTGATTTTATCTCCCTTTAACAAAGGTTGACTTCCTTCTAAAGACTGAGCAGCCTTACTAACCTATTTGTAACAAAAGTGGGGTTCCTCCCAGTTTTTTTCTGTATTTTTTCAAGTGTGCATCCAAACATTAAGTAACATTTTTTTTTTTATTAAATCTTAATGAAGCACTGTCAGGAAMAACAGGATATGAACAGATTCCCAGCGGCTTAAAGTGTTTGTCTTGCCTTGTACTGGATTCACCAGCGATTAGGAGAATGATTATTTGAAACAATAAAAAAAACACGAATGAGTCCGTGGGGTGTGGTTATTAAAGTTCCAACAAGCGTGACAAGAATCACTTTGAACCTGCTGAGCAGTTTATGAGAAACAAAAGAAATTAAGGGATGTTTCGGTGGCCATGTCATGAACATTCACTGATTTGTTTTGCTCTTCATATTTGAAGCAAGAGTTTTCTGTTCTCTTTGCCGCAGGAGAAGGAAATTGTGTCCTGAAGAAATAAGCTGCATTAGATTATTTCTATAAAGCCAAGTGTTTTTATTAATCATCATAGATTCACATGACCTTTTTTTTATGAAATATGCATGTGAAAATGTTTTATCAGTTACCAAAATTACTTATATCTTCACATTTGAACTATAATTTCTAAAACCTGCCAGCTTATGTAGCAAATGTTGAGCTCATGTCAGGATGAATTAAAAAACACTCAAGCATTTGACCATGACTGAATCATTACTGTTTATCAAGAGTAGCTGCAACACTACTAACAGGCTGAAAACATTAATTATATTTACATTTGTTTTTTTTCAAAATGGATAAAATGAACAAGGAATTAATTAAACCCAATGAACATTTATTTACCAGATATCACACTTTTGTTTTTGTAAATAGATGCATTTTTGCTGCACGTTTGCGGTGCACCTCCTTTGAAATGGTCTAAAATCTATCATCTCCACTGGAATGATTATGAAACTGGTTTGCCAATAATTTGCCTGCATACTTTTCTACTGATGTCAGCGCCTCAACGTGCAGGTGTCACCCATACAGGCTTTGAAGACAACAATGATGCTGCTGGGCGGTAAATGTGAGCTCTCCACCATCTAATTATCTGCTGCTGCAAGAGAGACTGAGCAAAATTCAAATGTTGATTGGAAAATGACAGAATCGTATGGAAAAAAGTGATAATAATTACAATAAAAGGCTTTATGTAGGCTATGATTTCAATAAAATATCCTACAAGCTTTTTTTGAAACTTGCAGGATAAAACCGGTTTAAAAAGCCGTTGAGTTCCTCTGTCAGGATGTCCTACAGGTGAATTAGATTTTTTTAAATGAACTGAGCTTATAATATCTAAATGAGGTTTTAATATTTACAATAAGCTACAGAAAATATAGCTTTTTTAATAAAAACTCCTCCAACAACTTGATTCAAATGCTTTGATTTCCTACAGAGAACAACATGATGTAAAAAAAATAATACAGAAGGACAGAGGGAAACACTCACCTCAACCTKCTTTGTGAACAGCTGTGGGGGTTGATGCTGCACAGATTTATTTACCAATCCAGCAGGATGACACACAGGTAGTTGTCTCCTCCCTCAGTCAGCTGAGCTTCTTCTGTTAAACTTCTCATGTAGGAAAAAAAAAGAAGAAAATGAGGACAAGAAGTGTCGCCTCACATCACTCTGATCACCTGCATCTGACAGAGTTCATTCCCAGCCTGCCAGCCAGAATTAGTCCAATTTAAAAAGAGAAGTTTGAGTCCTGTGACTCATATCCACAACCTGGAGAAAAGGTACAGAGCTTCCAGGTCCAAGTGAGAGCCCCCACTCTACACACACACACACACACACACACAACCTCCTGCCGTTACACTGACTCTGAACACAAGAAGGCTTCAGTACAATAAGCTTTCACTGAGAGGCGGGTGTCTTAATCTGCTCTCTCTCTCTCTCTCTCTCTCTCTCTCTCTCTCTCTCTCTCTCTCTCTGCTCTGTTTCTCCTGCCCCTTTCTCACCAGCTTTAGTACCATACATTTATGCCTTGCTCAGAAAGCTGTAAGATTATTTATTTTAAATTTTTGTACAGCCATAGAAACAGCTATTTGAAACCCATATTCAATGCTATATTTATGAAATGTGTCTATAATATGTTGCTTGCAGTGTAATGGCCACTTTCTCCCAGAGTTTGCCTTCCAGCCCATGTTGGGATAGGATGAGTTTCACAGTGAATAATTTTTATTTATTTTTATTTAAACTTTTGTTTTAACAGGTAAATCAGGTGAGAATTAATTTATATTTACAAACACAACCTGGTCAAGAGGCAGCAACACAACACAAGATTTTACTGATCAATGGTGAAAATGAATATATGACACATTCAGCATAAAGTACCATAAAACATGGTATAACAGTAAAAAAAAAAACAAGGAAAATGTACATTAAAATAACAGAACTTGACAACTTGATAAGTTTGTGTTTTTCCAATGAGGGTTTTGTAAACATGAACCAGTGAATTTGTCTCTTTAAATGAAGATATGGCCAGTTTATCAGGGAGTACAGATCACAGTGGTGTGTTTTAAATGAAGCAGCGGTTGCAAAGTGGATAGTAGCGTGATAAATAACATCCAGTTTGTGAAGATGAGTTCTAGAGGCACACCTGTAAACCACATCAACATAAACACATTTTAATAATGACACACACAACAACTTCACCAGCTCTACATTTGGGATTCATTCCCACAATGAGCACCAAAACATGTTCAAGTCAAACACAGAACATTTCTCCTTCCTGAAGACTACGTTGGCAGAACATTCCCATGCTTTTCAAACTTGCATGAACGGATGAATGTAATGCATACAAGCATCAGGAAATTAAATCCTTGACTGAACGAGGGATGTGAAAGTTGACACTTCTCTTCCTCATGTTTTGACTGATTTATTTTTAATGTCACGCATTAAAAGCAACGTGTTTGGGTGTGTGCCTTATAATGCATGCTCAGGTATGCCTCCAAATAACTATTAACTAACCTATTAAAAGCTTTTAAAGGTGTAATGCATCATCTTAGCTTTACCCAAATTGTTTGAAGGCATATAATGCTAGAGAATGTAAACTTAGGAATTTGAAGAAAGTAATCAAGAATTATATAAAACAATTTATTTAGTGACCCTTGTGACTATGAAAGGAAGAAGCGGGTRAAGMTAATGGATGRATGGATAATTTTGGGAATCCCAACTGACCTAAAACAGGAGAAGTTTATTTGGATTTAATGTCAGGCTGAGAAATAAACAGTCATGTCTTTTAACAAGGTGCATGAAAACACCTCAGCTGTACAGGTTGTCATTATAACAATGTTTCATAATTGTTTTAATTGTTCATGTTACCCAATTTGTTTACAGGATGTTGTTACTTTAAAAATTGCAAACAGTTGTTTGTGTATAACAGTTATTTAAAAAGGAGTTTAAAAGGAAGTTCAACTCTTGAAGACTAATAGCCTCACCTGCTCCTGCCGACCTCCTCGTCTCAAGCCCAGCCACGTCCAATCAGCTCCTGTCTGCCGGTGAATAAAAGCCAGTCGTCTCAATTGCCCCGTCTGCATGCCAGTTGACTGTCAACCTACCACCACCCCTCCCTCCTCCACCCTCCATCTTCTGAAGAAGGTGCACCTGGACCAGTTCTTCTGTGTTCGACTGTGTCTCTTTCCTGTCCCCCCCACCCAGCTGGTCGGGGCAGATGGCYGCCTTTCCTGAGCCTGGTTCTGCTGGAGGTTTCTTCCTGTTAATAGGGAGTTTTTCCTCTCCAHYGTTTGCTCAGGATGGGAGACTGTGATGAAGTGATTCAACACAATCTGCTGGTTTCGTCTTTAGATTGTTCTTTTCTTTTCTTCATGTACAGTGCCCTGAGTCAACGCTTGTTGTGACTTGGCGCTATATAAATAAACTGAATCAAATTGAATTTGTATTCTATAGGGTGACCCTCACTTTTGACCTCCACCACTGGTGTCGGGCCCCGGGGGGGAGAAAACTCCCACCCATAACTCAAAGCATCTCTTATGAGCTTACACCTTCAGTCAGCGCTCTCGTCCTCTGCCAGGGTCCGAGCGCCAAGTTAGTCCAGTCATGTCAAAAAACCTCCGAATTTCAGTCTGTCTTTGTGTGAGTCCTTCCAGGTTGAAACACAACACACAAAAGTTTGGACAATGCTTGGGAGGTATTTGAAAGTGAAAACAGTCACTTGATCCTTCTTGTGTGACAAACCCATTTCTGCTACACCTATCTACACCTGTTCCCTGTTTCTGAGCCACAGCTATTGTCTCTCCTGCTCATCAACCCCTTGTCTTTATTACCTGTTTTCACTCCAGGAATCAATAGACCACAAGGGTTGGGCATTAAAGTATCGATTGGAATCAGGACTAAAGCGACAATTCTCCTGGAATAATTTGAATTTTAAAATGTCAATTTCTACTTTCGATACCTAATTTGCCAACCGGAAGAAGAAGCTGCCGAACACCAATGAAGAAAAATCTGCAGGTGAGCCACTGAAGACCAACAAAGAAGAATCCATATGTGAGCCAAAGAACACCAATGAAGAAGAATGTGTGAGCTGCCCAGACACCAATGAAAAAGAATCAGCAGGTTGTGTGTGTGCAAATATAAACAGTGTGCGGCCGCAATCTAAAGTGTGGTTTAATTTGAATAAAAAAATAAAAGTGTATCGTAGGGGGCACGACCAACATGATCAAACACGGCTCAGGGTTCTGTCATTGACACGTTGCACGTGCCTTCCTCTGCCGGATAAGTAAAACAATAAAATATGTTTAAAATCAACATTGAGACAGCCAACAGGTTATACTAGACCCTAAACCAGGGCTATTCAACTGGCGGCCTGCGGGCCACATCCGGCCCGCCASTGACCAAAGTTTGGCCTGCCAATTGGTTCATTCATCTCTTCAGCCCAAACCCCCAGTTTTCTACTTTAATTACTCTAAGTTTTTTTAGCTAGACATTGACATATGGTATCTACAGAAATGTCAGAATCTTGGCTACAAGCTGGTAAAAAATATTTCTATGAATATCGAAGACAGTTAAAACTACAAGCAGTTGAAAATAAAACTATGAAAGTGAAAATAAAACTGGCTTAAAAAGTTGGCAAGTGAGAGATGTCAAACTATTCTTTGTGGAAAATAAGAGGAATAATGTGTTATTTTTGTTGTTTTCTTATCACTACTTTTATCACATATGGTTCTGTATGTTGTATTCATGATTAAATGCAGCAAAATAAACTATTTCAAAGGTAACAGATCTTTGTAATACTTGTTTTATTTACATAATGACTTTAAATGCTGGATGTTCAGCCCCTCAGCTGTTAGCCTGCAGTAACTGTGGYCCCTGAAGCAATTTAGTTGAATACGCCTGCCTTTAAACATAACTTCAGCTCAGTAACATGTTTAACTACCTACAGCATCGGACACTGGATATGTGTCAATATGTTTTCATAAAGTTTTTAAAAACAAATCTTTCTTGTGAAGGTGTACCCCCCATTAAAAACAAGATACCTCATAGTGGTAACATAAAGACCCCCGCACGCAGAAATGCACCAAAACTAGGAAGTCTTTATTCCTAAAAAAAAGTCATGCTGTTAGGTGCATTCCAACATCGTAGTGGCTTGGGAGGGGAAATTTTTTATTTATTTATTAATTTTTTGGGGGAGGGGGGCATTGGTTGACCTGATGGATAGCCCCTCATCAGAGCTAAACAACCAAAGAAAATCTGAAGCTCCTATGTTTAATAGTTTTTGAGCWATAACCAGAGTTCTTTCTGAATGAAATAGTTTTAATGTCTTTAATTCAAATTCTATGAACCTATTTACTTTTTATGAACTCGACTAAGAATTCCTCATGGGGCTATTATCAACCACTGTATAAATATCAAACCTATAAAGTTGAATGTAAATGTTTCGAAATTTATTATGACCTTTCACGTGAAGCGTAACAGGAGGGGGTGTCTGAACATGCAAAAAAGCTTATAACTCAGAAACTGTTCAACATAGAAGCTTCAAATTTATTTTGTTGTTTAGCTCTGATGAAGCTCTATCCATCAGGCCCACCAATCAGTTCCCCCCACCCCCGGACCCCCAATTTATCTGAAAAAGGGCTTTCTGGACATACAAAAATGGTCAGSGACCTCATTTAAACCATGTAAACTTATTTGACCCTGGCTCTAAAAAGAACAGGAACTGAGAATCGTTAAGAGCCAGAATCAAAATGAGGAATCCAAATTTTTCAAATTCAAATGATGCCCAACCTTTTAAATCTTTTTACATGTCAAGTCTAGTTTCTTCTGTCTTTTCTGCCTGCTCTTAGTTGTGGAGGCCCTGCCACATTCTGGGCCTTAGGTTCTGCTGCCATCTTTGTTTCATCTCCGTGTTGATCTGCATTCCTGGGTCCAAACCTCACACAACCATGACACGTGAGTTTCCTTCTTWCTGTCTTGATGTGATTTATGAGGTTGTATCGTGAGAATATAAAATCAACCCTTTGTTGTTACACCTTTGAGACACCATGAGGAAGAAGTCATGTAGCTAAAACAGTGCTTTAATGAAAGGGTAAGCCTGCAATTATGGATGTAAAATGATTTTGTAATGACAAATGATCAGCGCAAACATTTAACTATGGGATTTGTAGAACTGGAGATATCTGAAGGGAGTTTTATTTGAAGTGCTTCACATTAAACCCTTCCAGTTTATGTAACATCAGCTGCTTTTTATAAAAGCTCACTTTGTCACAGAAGTGGTCAGCTTCATTAGTGGCTTAGAAACACGAGCAAAGCTATGTTTGATGCGTTTGTGACTCTTACTATAGTTTCCTCACTCCAGGTAGACTAAACATCTCTCTTTTATTCAATCAGGCTTGCAGTGGTAAGCATTGCAACTCAAATCCTCACAACAACAACAAATACACATGCAACACAATGTGTTTTTACATGATGATTCACATACCAGAGTTTTGACCATCCTGGAAAGGCAAGTTTTTTTTATTTTGAATGTAAATAAAAATGCAACAGTCAAAACTTTGATCCAGGAAGAGCAGTATTTGTTTTCCGGATTGTTCCATGGTGAATCAGATTTTTACATTTGCATAGTTGCTAAAAGAGTTTGTGAATTTGATAGTCTTTGCATCATGTGCTTCTTGTATCTGCAGACACCTGTGTCAGCTTAAGGCCTTCGTGGGGAGCCTGCTCCAGAAGTACCAGTGAGCTGGTTGCTTTTACAGGATCAGAAGCCAGAGCATTAGGTTCACATTCTCAGCAGAAAGTCAAATTCAGTCCTATAGGCTGGACTCATATGAACTCAAGAAAAATGTTTGGTTTGGGAAACACGGGACACAAACGCCACTGTTTGCTGATGATGTTGACGTCTTTAAGCCAGGATTTTTAGTGCGTGCTGAGGAGATTCACAACTGAATGAAGAGTTGCCCAGATGAGGGTCAGCTTCTCTGAATCTGAGGCCATCAACTGGCCTCAGATATAAAAGGCTGTCAACTGGAATCAGAGTGATTAAGTTACATTCTGACAGTAAACTTTGGTAATTTTTTTGAGGATGTGTAACTTTTCAATTGTAAATTTTTCTTTTGTTTTGTTACAATCAAAACACTGAAGTGGTACTTTTGCTTCTTTACTTTAAAATTTAACATCTAGTTACACATTGCACATTCAGATATGACCAGAAGTCCTCATGAAAAGAGTTGTTTATGCACTCTAAAAACGAAGTGTTGGATTTACTTAACCAAATTATGTCAACTGGTTCCACTACACCGAGTTGAGTAAACATAAATCAGTTTACTCAACTTGGTTTAATGGAACCAGTTTGGTTAAGTAAAATCAACACTTTSTTACAGYGTGTAAAAGTACTTTTTACTTTCCTGATTATTGTGAGCAGTTTTATGGTGTTTTTTATCATTGAAATTCAAAGTAATTTTCTATTTAGGTGTTTTTACATTCACATAGTTATTTCTTTTAAATACTTTATATTCCTCTGCATGGAAACATGSTTCCTGCAGAGACTCCTGTACAACAGAATAAGTTAGCTGAGGTGGGTCACTCAACTAAATAGAGTTTTTGTTGGTGGTGAAAACCGAGCTCAGTGGAGAATTTATTGCCAACTTTTTCAATTAAATAAAATTATTTAAATTGAAGTGTAACATTTTCAAGATTATTTTTTATTACATTTTTAGCCATCTGACTGGGATGTTGGTCAGAGTGATGTGGCAGTACTCATGTGAGCCTTTAACTCATCCAGTGCTTATGTTGCAGGCATCAGACATGCAGGCAGTTTTGCTTCAGAAGAATTTGACAGTGCGTCCTGAATGCAGAAGTTGTTCATTTGTGCTGCATGTGCTTTGTCAGCTGGTCTGATTGATTTGTTTCATCGTCTAAAACAAAATGCMCACATTGTTTGCAAAGAAACAACTAAGGCTTCACTTTCCTTAGAGAGATGCTTTCTTTTTACCTTAGTTTCAAAAGGTGCAAGTCATTCATGCTTGACTGGATCTACAGGACAGATCAGTCTTATAAAAGCTTGTAAACTCGTGACTGGGGGCATTTTTCTGACWCGATCTACAAAGTAAAGTGTCTTGTTTTTTAATCACTGAACATTACACTCACGGCTCTGAAACCAAACACTCACATTGATTTCTTTGAAAAACTTCTTTGATAGAGTCCTGCACCTTTTTGTTTGGAAGAGTGTACATTTTTATTYGCTGCATGGGGATGAATTGTTCTATACTGTTACCACTAACTACACCTTTACTGTTCAATGCACCTCAAAGTGGACCAAAAAAACTATTCAGAACCAAAGTCCTTAATATTTGACCTGTTAAGTTGGTGTATGAATACAAACAYAGCCACAATGAAAGAGCTCATTAATTATTGAAACCCTAATAAACAACTAATTTAATCTTTAGGATGACTCAAAAACAAAATCCAGACAAAGCCATAGAGATGAAAACCTAATGGAGATGCTTTGATTTCTACATTTAATTTACCATGTTGACCCTTGAAATGGCCGAGGAGCTCTGCTTGTTGGTGCRCAGAGATGATATCTTGGCACAATATTGACACATTTTATAGTTAATAAGCAGAACATCCTGCATTTCCTTTTTAATCAGAGTAATGTTTGCCATGACTTCCTTTAGTGAACACAGTTTAATTAATCATCAAATCATCAAATATGTGGAACATGATTTCTGCCACAGTATTTTCTTAATTCCATGCCAAATGTAGGTGCTGAAATCTGGAAGTTTTATTTCACTGAAGAAATGTTTACTGGCCTGTGAAAACAGACATATATTAAGAGCTGCAATGCCTATTTTATTACTTCCTTAATTAATCAACCACATTTTTGCTGGTTTCTTCATCTGCTGCATTAATATGTACTTAAAGCACCAAGTACCCACAAGTACCCAGTATCAGGCTTAACTAAACATACAGTTTAGTTAAGTTTTAGTTAAGTTTATTTTATTCATTCATTTTTATAAAAAAGCATTAATTCTATATACAATAAAAATACAAATCATAAATGAAAGGTGGCAGAAGAAGAAAAATGTTATAATATCTACCCCTTTTCTGAAAAAATATTAATTTAAACAAAATAGTTTTCAACTAATAAAAACAAAACAAAAAAGAAGAAAAATAAATAAAGGTTAAACTCCTGGAACAACAACTCTGATAAATACACATTATACCATCACATATTTCTCCAAAAGACTAAGCTTTATCATTCTCTTAAATACACCCATTGATTTCATGTTTTCAAGGTCACCTTCCAGATTATTCCATAATCTTATTCCTTGGATTGAAGTACACCGTTCTTTCAAACTGGTTCTAAATTTAGGTTTAACAAACATCTCTATCCGCTTGAGATTGTAACAACTCTCTCTATTAACAAAATGTTATTGGATATTTGAAGGTATTGTGTTTTTATGAGCCCTTTACATGACTGATAAAACACCATAATCAGCCAAATCATTGAACTTTAATAACTTCAACTGATGGAACAATGTATTTGATGGGTGATAGTAATGCTTTCTTGTAATAATTCTTACAGCTCTTTTTTGTAAAACAAAAATAGGATTTGTAATTGTTTTACATGCTTTTCCCCAAACATCAATAAAATACCAATGCACAATGTACCTGGTATAACTCCAATGTGTACCAGGTAAGTAAATACCACGTAGATGACTGGTACTTAAATACCAGGTGTGAAATGGTACTAACTAGTGAAATTGATATTGTAGGGGTCACTTCGAGTCATATTATTAAGGAACTATCTTGGACTCTCAGTCCTCTGATGAGCCTTCGAATGGACAAAAACTCTGTTCCACTTAGAACTGCATTTAGGCCACCCAAGGCCACTTTCTTCTAAATCAGATAAAAACAGAAGAATCTTCTYTTATGTGRTTTAGTGTTTTCTTAACTGAAAGTATTACGCATTTTGATAATCAGAGAATGTTTATCAAAGTTACAGGAGAAAAGAGGACAGATCTCTTTTCTCCCCCAGTATGATTTCAGCTATGTATGGTTTTTCTGTGGGAAAAATTCTTATTTAACTAAAATAATCTTTATGGTTTAAGTTGATGAAATGTCAATGTTTTACTTGTCTGAATCATATTTGCAAATGTTTTGAACTTGAAGCAATGCATTTTTCTTTCAGTTATGTTTTTAAATAAGTACTCATCAGATAAAAAGGAAAAAAAATTGTATAGGTCTTCTGGACGGGTTCTTCTTTAATGAAACGTTCGTCTCTCTTCCAAGAGACTTCTTCAGTCTGAGAGTTTCAGGCAAAATTCAGGCTTTTGAGTCCTGCCTCCATGTGACTGATACTCACATCACATGGCTATCGTTCACACCTAATTAACCCTATTGTTAACGGGGATTGTTAACTTTTGATTTTTTACCTGGATTACTG
>NW_013952431.1:2477006-2484724 GCF_001266775.1 Austrofundulus limnaeus | reverse complement strand
CAGTAATCCAGGTAAAAAATCAAAAGTTAACAATCCCCGTTAACAATAGGGTTAATTAGGTGTGAACGATAGCCATGTGATGTGAGTATCAGTCACATGGAGGCAGGACTCAAAAGCCTGAATTTTGCCTGAAACTCTCAGACTGAAGAGGTCTCTTGGAAGAGAGACGAAACATTTCATTAGAGAAGAACCCATCCAGAGGACCTATACAATTTTTTTCCTTTTGATTTTTTACCTGGATTACTGAGATGCATCAGGATACTCATCAGATAATTTAAATGGGTCATGAAATGTTTTGTTCTGAACCACACAGCAGCAGCAATAATCTTTGTTTTAGTTTCAGGAGGCACAGCAAGCTCTGAATCTAACACTTTCCTTGATAATTCCTTTTCTAATCTAACCTTCTGGAGGGCGGACCATAGATTCTCTAAGCTTTTTAGGAACTACCAGTTTCTGCCAGTCAGGCACAGAGAGAAAAGACAGAGAGTAAAGGTGACGGACCGCCGTCAGTCACTTTTGACAGCTGGATTCTCTCCAGGGAATCAAAAGCTGAAAACTATGTCAGGTTTGGCCCCTTCAKGCCAACGGGGAAACCTCACAGTGTGGAAAACCACGCCTGGTTTATCCACCTTCAGAAACTCTCCAGACGGAAGTTTTATTTACAACCTGGGTTCCAGTCGAGGCCTTGTCTTCTGGTTACGGCTGACGTGGACGCTAAACGAGTCAAAGAGCACGTCTTGGGGTCCCCTGTTCGACGGTCTAAAGACAGATTCTCCAGCAGCACCCTCATCTACCTGGCAGGTGACAGAACATCATCTCAAGGTAAAAGCTGG
Organism: Austrofundulus limnaeus; assembly: GCF_001266775.1. Classification (NCBI taxonomy): domain Eukaryota; kingdom Metazoa; phylum Chordata; class Actinopteri; order Cyprinodontiformes; family Rivulidae; genus Austrofundulus; species Austrofundulus limnaeus. The sequence continues at coordinate 2,483,891 of NW_013952431.1, read as the reverse complement.
CTGTGTGTGACGACGAGGTCTGACCAAAGCTGAGCACAGAACGCTTCGCCCTTCTGGTTAAACCCACATTATTTAAGATAAAGTACGGGAAAGCTAACACCTTTCTTCAACCTTTTTCTTAACCTTGTACTTGCCAACTCCTAAGATAAACAACATCAAATGTCTGGTATTTAACATCTAAKCTGACGTTTGTGTTTCTATTTAAGTGTGGTTAACGTTTAAGAAGTTAAAAGCTTGTTATTGGTCCCAAAACTTTATAGGAAATTAATTGTTCACAATCAGGTGTACTCTATAGTCAATTTTGTATGATTTGTAAAATAAATGATTGCATACTATGGTTCAAATCAACATTCACTGACTGAGAGTTACTTTTTGTGTCCATTCATTTTTGCACTAAAGAAATGTTTATCCAAAATAAAAGAGATCCTTGCTAATTAAATTACTCTTATAACCTTGTTATAAGAAGTGTAAGAATAAACCCTTACAATATTCACATAAATTTACTTTTCTTTATTTATGGATGCTTTTTATGCTGTGTAACACTGTGACCCTGTTCTTTACTCTTGTGCTATTTTAAGGTGTTAATAAGTAAAAAGCTAAAAATGGACATTCAAGTCATGTGGAAACCTGACGCTATTTATAAACATTACTATGAAATCAAGCTGATTTTAGAAGTTAATGTACAATTTTAAAGACAAACTGATTYCCAGCTCTGACTTTATCCACAGGGTTACAGACACAGGTTGGTGGATTTTTAGGAGGAAGTCAAAGAGGCTCAATCCCAATGGAAAAAAAAAATCTTAATATGTTTATATGATTTACATGTTATTCACTCTGGATTGTTGATGATAATACATGTCAGTGAATCTAAGTGCATCGTTAAAATGTGCATTCTGAACTAACTTCTGCTAAATATCAAAATCAGACGTCTCATGGTGTTCAGTTCACTCGGGAGTGAATTCTGAAGGCTGGCTTAAAATCGATCAGAAGAGGAGCACTTGAAAGAGACGACAGCTTCAAAGAAAACAAAACAGATCTTATGTTAGATTTCTCAACTCATCTCAAATACTGTGGACAAATCTAAAATCTATTCAATTATGTTCCACGACCCAAAGCTTAAAAGTAGAATCAGTGAATACAAAGAGCTCAAAGGGGCTATTTGCACAAGCTAAAACCTTTCGATTCAGTGCATTTAGATATAAAACGTTTCCTCGCTTTTAAACATAAATGTCTTATAGAATCAGATATAAGAAGTCATGAATTCTTTCCTACAGCATGTTGTGAAATGTGATTTATTTCAAGAGCWATAGTTTATATATAAATTATCTCAACTAAATATCTAACCTCATGATACTGTACTTATTCAATAGTTGTTTTTTTAAAAAAAAGGCTTTTTAAAAAGGCAATATCAAAATTCAGTTTATTGCACATTAGAACATTTTGGTTGCCTGCTATTGTAAATTGTCCCTAAGGGTGAATGAGGGTGTGGATTGTTGCGTTTTATTTGTCTTCATGTGATCTTGTGATAGTGACTACTGGAGACAGCTCCTCGTGACCTGGTGCAGAAAATGATGGACGGCTGTCGTGTAAAATGGCAAAAAAACACAAGAAAGACACAGGCAGCATTTATAAATCTTATTATTCAACAATAGTCACAAAACAACATCAACAATGCTCTGCTAGTGACAKGTTCTAATAATCCCAGTATATTGTATAGTTACTTTGTAATACATTATTGAGAGGCACTTCCTGTAAGTCTGGCAATAGAGGAGCTACAGTATTGTGTCTAAATTACAAAACAGTAAAAATAAATACCTTTTTTTTCCTAAAAGTTTTTTTCTTTTTCGTCGCAATATATTTCTGAATCTGTACAGTGTATATTTTTCATACAAAGTCAAACAATATTTTGAAATCAAATGTTCCCTTAAATACTGGTGAATCATACGGAATCCCCCACCCCCACCCATCCTGTAGGTATTGCTACATTTGTTAAATGAAAGATTCTAGAGAGAGAGAGAGAGAGAGAGAGAGAGAGAGAGAGAGAGAGAAACAGTCTGTGAAGCATCTGAAATTGTGGATAAAAAAGAAAAGAAAATGGTTTGTCTTGTTTTAAAGATGAAGGGAGAAGAATGGGCTAATTGTTTTGGTGACATAKAAGAAAAGCTTTCATACAGTGTGCATACATGGGAAAAATGACATTAATCAAGCTGAAGCAAGAATAAGTAGTAAAATATAGAGTTTTTGGTTAAAAATGGCTTCAGTCTTAAAACAGAACAGTTGGTGAGTTACATYATTATTATCTAAGCCTATAGACAGTGGAAGAATTGTAGGAAATAGGTGTTCCTGTAAATGAGTCTTAATTTGCCATTCAAATGTCTCTTTCCTAACATTTTCACATATCCTCACCAGCTTACAGCACTGCCATAAAAAAAGAAAAGAAAGAAACTGATGCTCCATACAGGGCTCATATTGTGCAAATCACCAAAAGGAAAATCTTAAAAAAAAGAAATACAAATCTTTGGTTTGCACAAGTTAATCCAGTTTGCAGCAATCTCATTAACGTTTGTGTTAAGAAACAGCACATCCTTGCTTGAATGAGCTAAAAGGATTATTAGAAATGGAGATTTGTTTTAACTAAACAAAAGTTATAAATCGAAGGTGATTGCTACCGACCTGTCTATGACGACCCAAAATAATCACAGTATACTAAAAAAAGACCAGAAATCTTGTAAATTTTAAACCATTGTTTCTTATAATATGTTTTAATTTAGACACAACAGGCAAATTAAGATTTAAGTTTCAGTTTCTGCACTCTGATTACCTGGTTTAGTTTGACCATATAAACGTTCATGTTTAAATATAATACACATTGTGTAAAAACGTTAACTATTTTGCATACCTTTTCATATAACTCCCTATTCCTGTCTTTCTTTTGACAGTTTAGATCTGCAGAGGGATTATTACACATAACTTGTTTTATACTGAAAAAACCTTAGTAGGTTAAAAAAAGTACTTTTATACAGTTTTTTTTAATAAACTCCCAAAAAAATCTGACTATGCAAGACTTAAACACCAATCACTCATTTAATTATGACCACTTGCCTAATATACAGTATATTGGACTTGGATGAAGAACATTAAAGTGTCTAATTTGGGAAAGTTAGCAACAACTCCTTTGGAGCTTTTTTTACAACTCACTTATGACCTGCTGTTACCATTCAAGGGGGTGTAAATGTTTTTGTTTTTATTTGTAAAAAGTTGTACGACTTCATCTGGTTGGAGGTTTTCTAACAAACCATTATTGCAACAAGATGAACAGTATTAATGTGGGTGATCAGTGAAAATAGAACAAATAGTTTGGTGACATTAAAAATGTTATTTTTTTAAAGAATTATCTATTTTATAGAAATGATTGTAAAACCTATTCTGATAACTTTTTATAATACATTTATATTTTTAAATATAACACAAGATTTCTGAAAGTTGCTTAATAAACACAAATGATTGATCACTAAAGTTTGTTTTGTCTCTGTAAAACTAAGAATTCCTTTAAGGTAGTATTTCACTGGGTTTTAAACCAAACCAATGATTGGGTTGAGTTTTCAATGTTTAAAATATTTGTGAGACAAATTCTCTCTCCAAAATAATTACTGTGTTGCTGTGAGTGTCATGAACTCACTGGAGGTTTGCTCTGAGCATTTTCACAGCAGACACATTATGACGCCTGCAGGAAACTCTAAACTGACAGAAAACATTTGAGGCTAATGTCCGTGTCTAAAAACAACACAGATCACAAATAATCTTTTTGGAAAATGAGTCTAAATGTGCGTATCTGCATATCAGAAACTACTCCGGTAGATTAAATCGTAAACATGGGGGAAGTTGCTGGGCACAATGCGAGTCAGGGCAGGTATTATGTGGGGAACAAACAATGTGCGTGGCCTAAAATACAGTTTTTCAAGYCAAGCACATAAACAATAACCCAGCCACATTGCTTGTTGGTCTCTTTGTCGAAAGACTGCAATGAAAAATGTTTTCTGTCATTGTTGCAGCCCAGTGAGATACTACCCTTAGTCCTTTAGTGGGGTAAGTTTTAGGACCATGCCTGTCATTTTGCCCTTTTTATTTCTTATTTTCTTCACAAATAATCACTGAACATTGTCTTCAATGTCTGGAGTTACTTTGTATTTAGCTCCAAATGTGCACCTTTTGTATTACTTGCATAATTTTTTTATTATACATGTTGTTTTGTTGTTGTTTTCTTTCAAGCATAGCTGAATAGTCTGAGTAACTGAAAAGAAATAAATGAAAATACGCTGCACTAAAGATACAATATAGSAGTAGGTATAGTAGAGATGCCTTCTGAAATGCTACAGATCTCTTACCAGCCGTTACGAGAAGAATAGCAGGACTTTGTGCACAGTGTTGGGAAGATTTTCAGGCTTGGTTAACTATTTTTACTACTGCTGACCAGAAACAGAGTTTTCCTCACACTGCAACTAACTAAATCCTGCATATTGTTTTTTTTTTTTATTCCAAACATTGATGCTTGCATTGTTATTTTTCTGAGGATTTGCACAAACAGAGCTCTAAACAGAGGCAGAATTCCTGTGGCTGATATCTGGACTGTTTACAGAAAATAAAACAAACAAACAAAACAAAAAAACCAACATCATTTGATCACAGCTTTGATTATTTGGAGTCTGACTGTTGCACTGTAGTGCAAGAAAAGGAAAGACAACAAAATGGCTGCTTTGATTGACTCGATCTCTTGAACTTTTATGTAAAATTGAAGCAGAATGTGTTGAAATCATAGGGGAAAATGACCAAAAATTGAGATACAGACTGAAAGGAAATTATCATAACTACTAGTAGCAAAGGAGGTATTATGTAACACATAATGTGTATTCAAATTCCATTCAGTAAAGTGGTTATTTTTGGAACAACTCGAGTCTAAATGCAACCTTTCTGTACAAAGAATCAGATGTGTTCTAGCAACAGCTTAAACCCAGACCCACTGCCAAGTAGATCAGACATATTTAAGAGTACTACCTACTATAAATATCAGCATATTAAAATAACGAAACTAAAAGCCAGCTGAAGTAGGTTGGTACAGAGAGTGGATTCAAATCCGAATGTTCCCTGGCTGTTACAGAGTCGCAGCCTTACTTTTTGTTACATAAGTTAGATTAGAATTAAATAATTGTACAAATAAAGCAGAAATTTTGAAGTTAGGTTCTGTCATGTAGACAGAAAACATAATTTAGGAAACAAAATCTGCATTTTTTTAAATGTATCCCTACATTGAAAACCCATAAACAAAAACAGCTGCTAACCACACTGCATTGGTTTAACTATGGAAACATCTAAAGTGACTGAATATAGGTCAACAACAGAGACGTCCGTTGGCGTGTCGTAATTGTGGGTTTAAAATTTTCAAAAGCATTTTTTTTTCTTCAAATTCTTGTCGTCTATAACTGGAAGCACATCAAAGCCTTTAATCTTATATTGAAACACAGCAACAACTCAACACTAAGATTAACTCAGGCATCCTAATTCAATGCAAAACAAACAAGCTCTCAACAGCTTGTGCATTGAGTAAACAAAGGCAATAAGCAGCCGTGAGTTCTGTGCCGCACAGTTGAGCCCTCCTGTGCACAAAGGGCATTTTCATAACAGTGCAACTGATACAGCCAAGGATTTGTGCAGCGTTCCAGCAGTATTAACAAACCCAGACTGAGGAAATTGTGTCACTGAGGGGCAATTCCTGCTAATAAAAATAAGAAAACAAGTTTTATAAAAGACTGAATGTTCTGTTTTTATGTCCAGCAGGGAAACGTCTGCAGGTTTAGAGACATTAATACATGAGCGTAATCAATACTTGTGGTTATTTTGTCTCTTCAGCTCATTATTTTTATGGGATCTGCGACTGAGATGTTGAAGAGAGCAGAACTGTTCAGCTGCTTCATCATTGCTTATATAAGTACATCTTACTCCTTAAGCCTATCTAGCTCTACTTCAGGTCTACTCCTGCTGCACCTCTCAGACAGCTTCTCTAAAGAGCCTTTAAATTGTACTAAAATATTTCATTACAAAACAACCTGTTTTAGGAAGAAAAAAACACAAAAAAAAACCTTATTGTCATATCAGATAAAACAGTGACATGCGTTTCTGCGATTCTGACTGAAGCTCATCACGTGATTTTGATTCCAACGAAAATGGCTCCTCTGCAAAGACTAACATATGGAAGAATCAGCTGAGTAGGTTCTGAAGCCTACTCAGCTTCTGAAGGGTCTGACGGGTCGAAGACCCGTCAGACCCTTCAGAAGCTGTTTCCTGTAAAGCAAAAAAGGCTTCTCCCTTCTCCCACCCTTCCAGTTTCCTTACAGCGCCTGATTACTGCGGCTGTTCTTCATGTTCACACTGTCCTCAACACCGATCTGGATCTCTGAGGCCATAAAAGGGGAGTCCAAACAACACCTGTTAGGCAGTGTGTTCTGGTTTAGGTGACGACACAAATACTAGATTGTGATCAGAAAGCTTTTCTCTGAACTATACGTCCTGCTGAGAGACTGCATCACTTTTTGCTTTGTATAAAGTGCTTAAACCAATTATTCTGTCTTCTTTTTGTGCCACAAGTGAGCGGTGATGACATGTTCAAAAGACTTTGACTGCCCTTTTAATTATTTTAGACAGCAGCTTTGTATACTCCCAAATCTAACCTAGGTAACAGGGGTGTCGCTAGGTTTTAAGGACAACGGGGGCTTAGCCCCCAGGAGATGCACAGAATTTTTATTTACTAAATTTGTATAGTGTGTGTGTCTCTCTCTCTCTCTCTCTCTCTCTCTCTCTCTCTCTCTCTCTCTCTCTCTCTCTCTCTGTGTG
>NW_013952431.1:2470818-2476996 GCF_001266775.1 Austrofundulus limnaeus | reverse complement strand
GCAAGACTCCACTGCTGAAGAAACAGCATGTTGAAGCTCCTTTAAAGTTTGCTGCACAACATTTAAACAAGCCTGTGAAATACTGGGAGAATATAGTCTTACAACAATGTAATCCGTGTACAGTAAACTGTCTCCAATAGTATCGGATAAGAGGCCTTGAGCCATCATTATTTTACTCCCACCGTTATATGTGACAGTTTCATCTTTTCGCTTCTTCTGCAGGTGTGCGCTGCTCTGACAACTGCAGCTTCACACAATCTGTCACTCCTCTTTGCTCACGGCAAAAATACCAGAGGACAGTGTGTMAAATATGTTTTATGTTCCCCAAGCACTTATTTAAGAGCGTCTCTGATTCACATTACAATAAATTCCTCATTTCCCTGCATGTAGACCTTATTTTTGATTGTACAGATCATTTACATTAAAGCATCTATTTGCCTATTTACTTCAAGGCACGTCAGGGGAAAGGGGTTTTCACCTGCGCTCAGGTCCATATTTGTGGGGTTGGTTGAAGTAAAGGTGCACAGAAACATGCTTGTGCACAGTTTAATAAATCTGAATATTTTTGTGCACATGCAGTATTTGCATCTGTCCCTTCACCAACTTCCTCTATGAAAGCTGTGAAAGCTTTGGTACATGAGGCCCCAGGTGCTTCTGATCAAACACATTGGATGTCATTAGTGTGATTTTTACTAACCTGCTCTGAAGCATAAAGGTGTATGTTAACATAAAGATGAATAACATTGGYTGACTGTTAAAAAACACAACTGGTGCTGCTTATTAATCTGGGAAAAACGTCAATTCCAATAGAGTTTCCATCATCYGACAGAGAGAAAGATAATTCACAAGAGAAAGCACTTAAGATGGCTTACCATCTTTCCAGGAGTGAACGTTCCAGCAAAGTCAACCTGAGATCAGACAGTGCAATGCTCAAAGAAATCACAAAGTCCTTTTTCAGATGGTGTCAATGTTAGGCAACATTAACGCAGTATATCAGCACTAGAACCTCATACCAACAGTTAAGCACAGTGGTGGAGGGTTAATGACTGAAGGCTTGTTTTGTAGCTACAGAACCTGGGGTACCTTGCATTTATAAAAGTCGACCATAAACTCTTCTGTACCAAAATATTCCAATGCCAAGCATGAGTCCATCTGTCCAACAGCTGAAGCTTTGGTCCAAACTATGTCACAAAACAGGGCAATAATCTTAACAAAGCAGAAAATCTTCAACAGAATTGCTGAAAAATAAGAAGCAATAATGTAGCAACGTGTGACCAGTTCAAATGATGCACCTCTGTGCAGAAATAAATGTCCTAAAACCTCAATAAACTGAAACAAAAAACTCATTCAAGTTATTGCTWCTGAAAGTGGTTGTATAAGCTGTTCCACCATGAGACGTACAGTTTTTCACACAATGTTTGCATTTGTTTCTGTGTAATAACCAATGACATGGTGGAATCTGTTGTCTTTTCGTTTACTTGAAGTTAGGTTTGATCACCTTTAGAATTTGGCAAAGACAGACCACTTTTATTATCCTGATACGTAAAACCCTATAATTATGGACTTCCTTTTTCCCATGACTGTATGCTTCACCTTTTGTCTTTTTTGTGTTGTACAAAGAGGACCGCACTGTTGACAACAAAAACAGATGTCTCAGAGAACTAACAAAAGAAAGGAAGAAGCAGCAACATGCAAAACAACRAGGACACTGAAAGTCCTTTGTATTTCTGCCTTCCTGAGTTGTGCAGCTTTGAAACGTGGAGGTGTGCTGCGGAGTCTGAGGAACAGAAAAGCAAAGAAAATGACTTCAAATGTTTTTCGTGTGAAATACTTTTTTTAAGTCTTCCTTCTCTGAGAATAAAGCATTTTGAGCAACAGGCTTCTTCTTCGAACTTGTCTGCTGTGGATCTGAGTGTGTTCAACAGACTGGTGGAAGGGGTTTTTGAACTACCGTGGACTCCTCGGCCTCCTTATTTAATCTACACTGCTACAAATTTACCCTGATTTTCCTACCATCGTCCTAAAGAATGAGTTAGCTGCACATSCTCAGCTGTATTGAAAGTTGATCGTGTGAGAAGCTGCATGTAGGGTTTTTGGGGGGTGGGAGTTAACTGAATGCCAATAACTGGTGGAGCAAATCTGCAGATCAGTGTGGTTGGTCTGGGTTAGGACAGGGCACCAGATCCAAATTAAAATAAACCTAAAATTAGAGACAAACTCAGTCTGTTTTCATTTTTTATCTGTTTCTTCTTCTTCTTCTTCTTTTGCTCGTCTTTCTTCTTTTTATTGTACCTCCCAGTCCTCCAACCCTGTTTTAGTTAGGCACGTTTCACCCAAAACATCTTCTACAGTGTTGTGTCAAAGTGATGTGCTGGCTACCATAAAAAGAGTTTAAGTTCGGAAAGTATAAGCAAAATATTTTTAAACAAAGGTCAGATTCCTGGTTTAAGAAGTCAACGTTTGTAATCTCATTCAGGATCTTCTTTTTCTCCTGAAGTCTCTGATTGTGGGAGGATTTCCTCTTCTTCCAAAGCTGACACTTCTTCCCTTTCGTCAAGGTCGTCTCCCGACTCTTCTTCCTCTTTGCTAGCCTGCTCCTCTTCCTCCTCTTTGATCGCTGTGATTGGATCCGAGGGGTTGCCTAAGCAGTTGGGCCTTTGTTCCTGAGCCTCCTCGGAGGCCTCCGCTGCAATCACACGTTTCCACATCTCGTGGTTTTCCAAAAGGTGCTGCGTGATCTGACAAAACACCTTCCTCCTGTGCACCTTTTTCATTTCTTGCTGCTCTGCAAGACAAAAGGGCAATCGTTACGTAAGTACTTCGGAAAACCTTCAAGATTTACCAAGTTAAATACGAGAACGATCCGGTTTCTTAGGAATTTAGCCGCCAAACTATTTACTGAATCACTTGTTTATTGAATTCATTAAAAATGTCGAGAGAAAAAGAACAAACAAACAAAAAAAAAACTCTTTTCATGTCAGATTTTTACTTTGTTCTCAGTGGTACTTGGAAATATAGTTTGGATACACTTTTAATTTGCCCAACATTTAACATTAAAAAAACAATGGAGGACTAAACTGATCCTTTTATTCCATTTGAGAGTTTCTATCAAGCCAAGAAAATGCTTCTGATCCTTTAACTAAAAACGGTCCCCATAATGTCTACATTTGCACCAGTGATAAAAAGKAACAAAAAAGGCGAATAACTCAAGTGGTTATGGCTCTGTCCACTGTTCACTTCCACACCTCTGTGGTGGCCATWGCCATAAATTTGAGTTTTGTGGATTGAAAAAAAGTGCCAATTCAAATTGCCAATTATAGCACGAAAGACAATTCAGATTGATTACAAAGTTTTACAACCTTTATTACTACCTTAGTTTAGAAACACCATGCCAGAAATGGTTTTGTTAACAAAAACAATGTTTAGATTGACTAGCTGTTATACTGCAACTTTAAGATTAGGTTTTAAAACATGGTGGAAGTGTAGCCTGCCAAAACATGGCCTTACATGYTTTAATTTGTTCAGAGGATGGCTAATGAACTCAATTACACAATTATTGTGCAGTTTCCTCCTCCCTGACTGCTTTTGGGCAGATTAAAAATATGTAGAAGAAGTCTATTTACCACTTACATCCTTTGTTGGACCATCTTGTTGCAAACACCTGAGCGTTAAACCCAGAAGTATTAAAGATATAAACTAGACAGATGAAAGCTTAATAGAATAGTAAAATGACAAGACTGACATACGGGAGGCGTCAGAACCTGTGGAGGCTTCCTCGTCCACTGTGTTCTCTTCTTCTTCTTCTTCTTCTTGTTCTGTGTCTTGTCCCTCTGTTCCTACCTCTGGATCCAACTGGTCGGATGGGTCGACCCAGCGCCCCGGCATGAGAGCAGCAGTGTCGTAGGAGGAGCACAGAGGGCCCACTATGTGATTGATGAAGGATTCCTGCAGCTTGGCGAGCTGCGGGGCRGACCGGTCCATGAATGGACTGATAGGAAGGCCCAGGGCTGCTTCTTCGTCACCCTGGTGGAACATAAAACTGTCATCTTAAACAAGGTACTGAGATGACCTCATACAGTTTATATAACTATCATAAAGACAATATTTTCTCTGGACACAAAGCATCTTGATTAACCACACAGCACTGCACATAAATACCATTTAAATTATGTTATTATTGCCCACTGGGAAAGGTGGATGATAATTGTTTCGTGTCTGTTTGTTTGCCACCAATCTCCATGTTACCATAGCTCATGAAAATCTGAACTAATTCATAAAAAACTTAATAACTTTTGAGGTAAATTCTATTCGAGATGGCTGCTGCAGCGACCAGAACATAAAAAAAAACCCCAAACAGACTAAAATGCTGTCAGTTTTACAAATATTGAATTAAAATGGGCTGTGGTAGGAGCTGAGACTGATTTTAAACAGACACTGATTAATAAATTGTGCAAGATTTTCCATTAGTTGTTCAGTCTAATCTGTGTTCTCATGATGCACCAGACTCATTTAAAATGAAATTTTGAGGAAATATACATTAGATGTACAAGTTACTTTTAGAATCAACCCAAGTAAATTGACATTAGAAAACCAAATAAAATGATCCGGTCAGTGTTACAGATATTGTTGTAAAATGTAGCGTGTTTGGGGGTGAGAATCCTGTCTTTGTGTAAGATCTTTGTCTAAAACTTTGAGATTAAATGTTGGTGTCAACACTGTTTGCCTGGTTGAATTTTAGCCAAACTTCAGAAAGAAATTATTTGATGTATGTCAACAATTGTCAATTTACTTAACCACGTTATGTTACCTGGTTCCACTTAACTGAGTTGAGTAAATGCAAAGCACCATACTCATGTTCTTTGGTTAAAAACTGGTATATTGCTTTGAATTTACTCAACTCAGTTAAGTGGAACCAGGTAACATAACATGGTTAAGTAAATCCAACATTTCATTTTTTACAGAGTMTGTGATGTTGCATGAGATTGTGCATAAGTCTATTTTACCTTTTGACCAGTTTCGAGTAATATAAAGCTTATTAGGATAATTAAAAACAAGATTTTGTTTGTTTGCAGTCTAAATTAGTCTTATCTAACACTTCATAGTTCAGACCGTTATTCTGAAAATATCTAATTAAATTATTTGCAAGAAATACATGGTAACAAAATTGACTCTACGTTTTTATATGAAGTGCACAGTATCAAACATATGATTAATACATTTAGAATACATCCACAGTGAAGTAAGAACTCAGCTGTCAGGCACAGAGAGTCCCAGATACACAGCCTCTGGGCTCAGACTCCTGAAACTAGGTCAAGAAGACTGCAAATAGAGAAAGATCACGTCAAACTGTGGCTAATCTGTAGATTCAAATGAGACTGAGGAGAATTCACACAGCAAATCTACAGTCTGTGTGTTTGCACGCCAAACTGTCAAAATAAACCTGAAACGAAAATATTCACATAAATTCAAAATATTAGACTGCTGACATCATTTCACAAACACTGAGTCATTTTGTTTCTTAAACCTCGAGATGTCTAATGGTTTTGTGTGTCTAATTATTTACAAACAAAGCTAAATGCAAATATTTCAGAGGAAATGAGAAATTACTGTTGCAGACTTTTTCTTTTAAAGGGGAAATATTATGTGTTTCTCAGGCATACATTTAAATACTATACCATTAAAAAATATCTGTCACCTTTAGTTGTTATTAAAATGCTGTTTTTATGTTTAAATAGAAAATAAACATCTTCTCATCACTTCCTCTTCTAAATGCCTTGAAATTGGCCTCTGTCTCTTTAAGAACCACCTTCCACTTCTGTCTCGCCCATTTCGGTGCACGGGGTGTGTGTGTGTGTGTGTGTGTGGGGGGGTTCACGCGCGCAGGAGTGGGTTGTTTCGCGCGTGTGCTATGATGCAGTTTACTTGGCATTTGAAAATTCATTTCCTCAAAGGTATTTTGAATCTGAAAAGTGCTTCACTGAGGGAGAAACTAATGTTGAGAGCTCAGCAGACAGTTTAAGTTTCACTTTCACCTGAGAGCCTGCAGGAGTCATGGGTGAGTGGGTGGGGGTGTGGCTGCCATGAGAAAGTTCGGCTTAAAGACACGCCTCAGGAGCGTTTTATGGTCCCGAAAGGCGTTTCTGGTCTCCACCTGTTGTTTTGCTCCTCAGCATGGTTT
>NW_013952431.1:2469318-2470652 GCF_001266775.1 Austrofundulus limnaeus | reverse complement strand
CTCGCGAGGGGGAGTGGGGCTGCAATGACGCAGTTTACTTGGCATCTGAAAATACATTTCCTCAAAGGTATTTTGAATCTGAAAAGAGCTTCACTGAGTGAGAACTAATGTTGAGAGCTCAGCAGACAGTTTACGTTTCACTTTTACTTTCACCTGAGAGCCTGCAGGAGTCATGGGTGAGTGGGTGGGGGTGTGGCTGCCATGAGAAAGTTCGGCTTAAAGACACGCCTCAGGAGCGTTTTATGGTCCCGAAAGGCGTTTCTGGTCTCCACCTGTTGTTTTGCTCCTCAGCATGGTTTCCTAAAAATGCTGCAGGATTTCTCAAACATGCAWGAATGAGTCAAAGCAAGGCTTTGGGCATGTTTTTTATGACAGTATAACATTATAACATGATACTGTATAAAACTCAAAAAAAGTTGATTTTACATGATATTGCCCCTTTAAGACAAAGTAAGACCATAAAGATGGAAACTTCAAAAACGTGGTTTACATTGCAGAAAAGTGTGCTTTAATGAAATTTCATGTGCATTGTCTGATGTTTGGAGCTTCTGAGCTGTTTAAAAAAGGAGGGGCAGGAGATGTGATCGCTATGGCAACCAACAAACCTGGATGACGTCACTGGTTATTGTGAGAGATACATACGTATGTAGAGTCACAGCTTGTTCAGAACAAGAGCGAGAGAGAGAAAAAAATAAGATCCAATAACCAGATATGACAAAGTGTTTTGTCTGTTGAAGTGGCGCGTCACAGAGCAACAGAACAAATGTGCGTTTGTTTCAGCTGCGATCTGTGATGTTCCTTGGTGACTGTGAAGGAGAGCTGTTATAGACGGCACATTCAGGTCGCCCGTCTCCCTGCTGAAAAGAGGAACCAGGAAGAGCCTTTGTGTGTAACAGGGGAGATTTCACACAAATTCTCTTCATTACAGCTAACTGTACGCCAACACTGAGTTTACTGATTGAACTTCAGAAAACAAACATCGGTTGATGCTCAATGAATGAACCCTGAGGAGAAAACATCCTAGAAGCTTCACATCGGTGCATTTGTATTTACGATATTGTTGCTAGGTGATATTTCTATCTATGCGTCTAATCGGATTTTATCTTTATGGTCTTAGTAGTTCAGAGAGGGATTTGTTGCCAGGCATCCATCTACATTGACACATTCATGAGCCGGTAAGTGTTTTGAATATTCTTTTTCAGACAGGGGGTACATGCATTTACACACAAAGGTCCTTTGTTGAAGTGGCCTTAAGCATAAGAACTACTAAGAATCCCAGCCTTATGCAGGAATACATTCTGTGGCAATCCTTGATCCTGTGCTGAGAAGCGATT
>NW_013952431.1:2465010-2467071 GCF_001266775.1 Austrofundulus limnaeus | reverse complement strand
TATACATACAGTATATATTTTTTTAAACAGGTTTTATGCCTTTTTATAGACTTGTGCTTTGAACTGGAATTGGAAAGTATGTCTGTTCAAGCTAAATAGAGTTTATATTTATATTTGTTCATTTAGTTGTTGAACCCTGCCATGATTTATTCAACTTAAATACAACTTCCAGCATTATCATTGTAGTTATAACCAAAAATATATAAATATGTGCTGGAAAATAATTCTACCTCTCTTATTACCTGATTATTAAGTTCATACTGCCTTGACATTTCTGTTTGTATCTCTTTGATAATTGCTATGATTTGTCATAATCTGTTCCTAGGATTTACAGATGCCACTTGATGTCTGGGGACCTTGTTCTCATTTTGATACTATTGTATAACTTGTATAACTTGCCATTCTGTGATTGTCTGTTCGTACGCTCCGCCCGGAAGTATATAATCCATTTCCTGTTGCTACAGTTCAGTTGCTACGTAACTGGACTCTTGATTCAGACCTGTTCACGTCACATCTCATTCTTTTGGAATTGCAAACCTTATTAAATTATCTGACGACCATCCACGCAGTTCATCTTCTTTTTATTCACGTGTTTCTGCCTTTTAATAAATGTTTCCACGACAAAATATATGACCACAAAGATGTTTTTGCACTAAAGATGTGTTTTACCAATGTTTATATATATTTTTCGTTTGCTCTTACTTTTCTTTTTGTTCTCTCCTTTTTTTTTGCAGGCAGCAAGTGCACTAACTGCATTCATGCAATATTTAATCTGTTTGGACAATAAGTAGAAAATAGTTTGAAAAAAAATGAAAGCAGCCAAAGAAACTACAAAATTAAACATCTAAAGGAATAAAGTTTCATGAATTGAAGCCTGCTTTTATAGTAATTCCTAATATTATTAAGCAAGTTTTTTTATTTTATTTTGAAGAGTATATGTGAGCTTTTAAAGATTAAACAAGCTTTATTTTGGAACTTCAAGGTAAAACTTCCTGTTAAAAACGTACTTGTTCGTAGAATTCATTGACAATCCCCTCGGTCCACTGCAGATGCAGCTCCTTACACTTCAGTGGTCCATTGACATCAGCTAGCTTGATGCACATCTGGCACACCAACAACCGGTCATTCTCATTGGTCCAATCGATACCAGATAATCCTTCATCGCCCACCTGACAGTAGTTAAAAAAAGAGTGATTTGTTCTGGATAACTAAGAATCTACACCAGCATTCGCAGTGACACATTACTCATTGCACATCGATGCTTGATCTGATGACATTTTCCAGCTGTTTAGAAACGCCGCTGCTGTGTTTACCTTTGCATTAAATTCTGCGAGGAAGTCAAAGTGCTTTTTGAGGTCGGTGGCCAGAATTGCCTCGATGACGAGGAAGCGGAAGCGCTTGAACTCCACGTGTTCAAGGTTCACCAGGAAGTTGTACTCGGGTTGAGACATGAAGAGGTTCCAGGCTGCRGCTGCATGGTGGTTTTCCAGGACGGATCTGTCGTTGTACAGAACAGCCTGAAAAAGGAAAACAATAAATGCAAATAAATATAGAGTTAAAAAACAGGAAAGTTACACTAACTTCATTAGCCTTATTTAAATTGGCATGACTTTATTTAGAGCTTGGCTAATCATTAAAAAAATGTATGTTCATCATTGTTAATATATGAAAAGGGATCTTTAATACAACAAATCATGCGAACTAACATTTTTTTTGTTAAAGCAATGATGTGCTTTTCTTCAATGAGTTATTTTATTCTCTAATCTTTCTACTGTACATCCCAAATAAGAACAATGGGCCTCATGCAAGAACATGTTTGTGTTCTTGCATGTGTTCTTGTTCTTCAGGGGCGGCTGTGGCGGAGTGGTTAGGGTAGTYGTCCTGGAACCAGAAGGTCACTGGTTCGATCCCCCGTCCAGCCGTCTCAGTTGTTGTGTCCTTGGGCTAGACACTTCACCCACCTTGCCTACYGATGGTGGTCAGAGGGTCCGGTGGTGCCAATGCATGGCAGCCCCACCTCTGTCAGTGTGCCCCAGGGCAGCTGTGGCTACAGTGTAGTTT
>NW_013952431.1:2463636-2465000 GCF_001266775.1 Austrofundulus limnaeus | reverse complement strand
AAGAAAATCTTAGAATACGAAAACATTGGTGAATGTCACAAATTCTCCTAAATCACTCATATGCACAACTTAGCTTGTGATTTTGATGAACATTTCATAAAACCAAACTGCTGTGTTTGAGTCATTTGAACTTGTGAACTTATTCACTGATTACTTGCTACATTAAATAAACATGAAGTTGTGACAGTTCCAGCTTTTATCAGGCTGCATCAGAACTCTTCATGATGGGAAAGCAACTCCACAGCTTGGATCACACTATGTTGCGAGGAACTTTATCAGTTTAATTTGTTTTTTAATTAGCTCATCGGAAGAACAAATCCCAGCTGAGGCTGAACTTGTTTGTGAAAACTGCGCTTCGATCTCGTTATTCTCCACGGTTACCCTCTGTGATGATCTATCACACAAAGTCTCTCTTTCGAGCCACTACCTTTGATTACCTGTGGTGCACTCGTGGCCACCAGAAAGGCATTCGTTCTTCCRGGGTGGTCGTAGTCGTGCATGGCAGCAGCTACATACAATGCCATGAGCTCCAGGGCAGGGACCAGACCAGCCAGGGAACCATAGCCCTTCTCAAGCACCGAGTTCATTTTGGACAGAAGGAATCCTGACGCTCCGGATATCATGCTGTTCACCGAGTCTAAAAACAGAAAAATTAAACTGATGTGGCTCTTTTACACTTCCATGTAACTTGCAGGTTATAAAAAATAAATATAAAAGCGGAGAAAACAAACTTAGATAATATTATCAGTATAAAGTCCTCACCAGTGTGTATTCTGTTTTCTGTCGGCAGGATGGGCAGGCCTGGCACAGGCTGAGTGGTGAGGTACCACACAGCCTGCAGCACATCCGTAGCATGGATTCTGTTGTGATCTGGAAAAATTTTTAAAAAGGAGCAATTCTCACTAGATTGACAATAAGGAGTGCAGATCATCACCAGCAACAGAGTTGCTTTAAAACTGTGAGTTGCCTGCATCAACCTATAGTGCTTCAAATAAATGTTGCTGCTAAATATAGGTAAGACTGCTGAAAAAAAAGGCCTGCTGAAGCTGTCAAAATATAAAGACAATAATAGAAAAAGAAAAGAAAATTTTGACAAGTGTCGAAACAAAGACAGACTCAAACATTGATTGTGGAAACATCAAACAAAATACGGGTAAATTAGAAGCCTTTCGAAAGGTTTGTCTGAAAGTTGAGTTTTTGTATTTTTTTTTTTCGTTTTTTCCAGTCAGGTATTAACTTTAGGTAAAGCACAAAAAACTGTGCTTTACCTTTGTTTTGCACTGAGAAAGGACAGAAAAAAACCAAGGATTGTAGAGGCTGACAAAAGCTGAGTCTGCTTAATAAAAAAAACTGTAAAATTAATG
>NW_013952431.1:2456912-2463565 GCF_001266775.1 Austrofundulus limnaeus | reverse complement strand
TATATACATACAGTATGCCTTTGAAATCAGTCATTCAGTTTTGACTAAGAGTCTGAAGGTGAACGTAAAGAAACACATAAAGTTTGAACTAAAATGCATTTAAAACTAATCTGGTTAGCATTCAGTCTAAAGTAACTTAAAACTCATCTGAGAGCATCTGATTTTTTTAAATGCACAGGTCAAAAGAACAACACAAATAAAATCTGATTAAATTAACAATTATGGTACAGTTCTGTGAGCAACTTATGCAGAAATTGTTAAATTTAAAATAAAATAAACTCCCTTTTTGCTAAATCTTGTTTTACCATCAAAATGAAGAATAAATACAACAAAAACAGAAGGTTCTGTCGTTGCATGGTAATTTTATGAGCAATACATCCACCTTGTGGCAGCAGACAGCATAGCTGCAAATATGTTTTTTTTTCTTTTTGTAGTAATTAAGCAGACTCTCTACTCACATGGTATATCCCTGTATCCATTCTCCAAAGCACGGAAGTAGTTCATGAACTCTTTAACAGGAATCCTGAAGGTCTCAAAAAGACCTGTGTCCTCAAAGAGCCTAAAAGAAACCTGAGGAATAAGAACACAGTCACTTCAAAGTTCACAACACTGCAGTTTTTAATAGAGATGTTAACTTTATCACTTTCTGCCTACAGAAAAATTCACATGTTTGACATTTGATATGTTTTTTTACATGCGACCTTGTAGAAAACCATGGTATCACAGGTACATGTAGGGAATGTTCCATAACATATTTGGTTTTTACCACATTTGTACATGACAGCATGTGATTTACACACGTGAAGATTTCAAGTGCAGTAAACACAGGTATGATTGATTGGAAATCTTATTCCGGCAAATAAAATATTACATTGTAGACTCACAAATGCAAATTATAAGAATAACTAACAGAGCTGTGTAATACAAAATTAATAGTGGTGGAAAGGTTTGTAAAAACAACAACAACAACAACAACAACAACAACAACAAAGCATTTCAAAAACTGCTCTGAATTTTTTACAATGAGTTTTGAGACAGCAGCAATCCTCTTTGGTCTTGCCTCTCTCAGCCTAGCCATTACTGCATCAATTTGTTAGAATTGCCAAACCAAAGCTGTTCAAAAAATTGTTTGCAATAAGTAAGATATTTGTTCAAAACCTTTCCAAAGAACTCCCCTGTAAGACTGAACTTGTGCTTCAAAAGTGTAATGCAAATTCTTTGAGACAGCCACTTTAACAGCTAAAAGCATCACCTTGTTTTAAGTTGCTATATATTGTGCATGTGGACGTTTCTGAGTTAAAATCATTTGATTATGTTTTCACAAAGTCATAATGTCCTCACTAGTGCTGTAAGTGTTACCTGGCTGAGGATGCAGCCTGTCTTGCCATGAGTCTTCTCAACAAGACTAAAAATGGGAAAGTTCCAGTTGTTGAGCTGACTCATCAGGGGCTCCAGCCCTGGCATTACCGGACTCTCCGGCTCAGAGAAGGGCTTATCCTGGATGATGAAAGTAAAGGAAAAGTAAAAAGAAAAGAAAAGAAAAAAAAAGGAAAGAAAAGGAAAGAAAAGAAAAGAGGTGCAAGTGGATATTTCCAGTCCTTCACTGTATTTCACTTATACATCAAACACATTTCCTCAAATATCTCTGCAATGATAACCAATGAAAATAAACCATCACCTCTGGCGATGACTGAAGTGGGTGAAGAACGATGACCTCTGCTGGATACTCCCTGCAACCTTCCCTCGCTTCAGGCGGCTTCTTGCCTCCTTCTCCCTCCTCCTCATTTTGTGCAAAGTCGCTGCTGTCACTGTGGTTGGTCTCATAGGTGCTGTCGTAGGTGCTGTCATAGTCGGAYGAAGCTACTGCGCGCTCATCTGGGAAGACATTAGAAATGTGCTGTTTGCTGCAACCAACTAATAATCCCATTTGGATTTTCACTGTGAGGGGAGCATTTCTGTTAGTGACATTTTTATTGGTAGGTACCATTGGAAAAAATAGAATGCCTTTACCTGGGTGGGCTAGTCTGTCTCCTTTGCTGCCCGCCTCKACTCCATTGTTGAGCCGAAGGTTGAACGGCCTGCCACAACTGTGAGTCAAAAGACGAGAAACGCTAACTCAGTCAGGCAATTTCCAACTTTCTTTTTAATAAATGCATAACCTCACTGCCGCACTGCAATACAAATAAGCATTTGTACAAATATTAAGAATTTCTGCAAACTGTTCGTAATTAAGGGTGCCTCGATTGCAGAATCGTTAAGAAGCTCCAAGTTTTAGTTTATTATCTGTAAAATAAACTGTCGCGGTTATCTTGAATGGCTGACTCTAAGAGTTAAACAGCTGTAGATGTACATCCAGTGATTACTTTCTGAGAGTTTCATTAACATTTATCTAGTGGTTCATGAGATAAAGGAACACACACAGATACAAAAACATGATCGCTGCTTCGCCTTCGGCAGCGAGCGAGAAGAAGCCTGATTCATAAAGACGACCTGCTGCAGAGAGGTGGAGGCCGCCAGTGAATGGTGGTGGAGCTTGGGGCGCTCTGGCTGTGAGTTAAGGCTCTGTGATGGCTCTTGGGGGCCACAGAGACAGGTATTTGCTCTGTCTGCGGCTCAGCCGGCTCAGGAAGCTGCACTGAACACGTCTTTGTGGTAGGACTGGAGACGGGAGTTCCCTGGGCGGGAGGGGATGAGCACGGGGAGCCCAGAGGTGATATGAGGGCGGGAGGGAAACCTGAAAGAGATTGTTCCAAAGTTGGTAAAGTTATCACTAGAGCTGGATTGTGAGWGTAGAAATGCGTAAAAACACACGTACCTGGTCTTCCCAGTGGTTTGCTGTACAGGTGGTTGGACGTGGCGGAGGCAGTACAGGAGGCAGACATGGAGCGGCTCTTTGAGATGGTGATCATCAATGGGTTGTTCCACAAATCATTGCTTTAATATTAAAATACAACAACAACAAAACAGTCAGACAAAAAAATACAAAATCTTTTCCACTGTTATGAAGGTTATAAAGCAATCACCAGTCTGAAGTTTGTCTGATGCTGGCTGAGCGGTCTCTGCGTACAGGCCCTGGCTCGATGGTGGGCAGCCCTGTGGCTGACGTGGTGGTGGTCCAGGTTGATGAGATTCTCCTCAGCAGTCCTGGGGGAAGACTTCTTCTCAGACGCTGCAGTGAAAACACATATATACATGTTTACACACAAATATAAATTATTTTAGATTGGACAGACAAGCCAGCTATTCCAGTCAGAGTCAAGACCCATAGATTGTTGTTGTTTTAAAACATTTTCAAAATCCCTGCAGTGGTTCAGGCAATTGGGATTTTTTAAACCTTCGTCAGGTTAGACACAGGTAGAAATAGGATATTTCAACGAAACCAAATGTGCTACAGCTACCTGCTGTTGCTGCTATTTGTGCTTCTAACTAACATGTACTGAGATTATGATGGTGGTGGTTTATAAAATGTTTGCTAAAACTGCTGCTTTAAAAGACCATTAAAAAGTGCCCCCTCGAGCTAGAGGACCCTAGTGAGGGTAAAAAGCTGGTCCAGTGTTCCACAGATGGAACAGAACCCGCATTGTTTCTCCTAAATCTAAAGTTTGACCATCAATCAGACTCTATTGTCYAGCACTCCAGAACAGACTTCACCAGGGAGACCAAGTTAAACMATTTGGACAATTTTGTTTTCACAAAAGGAAAAAGTGGGTCTAAAGCTGTTCTTAGACAAATATTTTCAGCTCCAGTGAATGTGTTGAGGTAGCTTCTATCAGATCATAGTTATCTAYTGTATGTTCCACTGTCAACAGTTCTGCAGACAAAGGCAAATACAGTAAGTCTGCTGACCTATATAAATAGAACTCCTGATCAGACTGAAAATGGCCATCTTATCTGGTGAACAGCAGTAATTTAATTAAATAGCCTGGTTCAGACAATTAGAAATGAGTGTATTAGGTCAAAATAAGTAACATTAATAATACATTTATGACGGTCAACATTTTAAAACTGTGTTCAATTAGAGCCCAACAAAATCCTGTAATAAGTCCACATAAGAAAACTAAAAAGGTAATTAACATTCGGCTAATATGAAACCAGACAAATCCCATGAGTTCTGTTTTTTTCAAGTCATTTGCTACCCAAATATTCTAGGTCCCACATACAAGTGTTGACCACAAGCTAGCCACTTCCGTCAAAAAAACAAAACTATAGTCAAGCATTTTAACCCACACACTCTAACACGCATGCAGTATTGCTTTTGCACAATAAATGTCTCATACTTTATTGTCTTAAACACAACACCTACTGTATAAAYAACAAAGAGGCTTTGCAGTGTCACTTTCATTAAAAACTAAAACAATAAACCAAAGCCAAAGTCTTTTTAAATCAAATCGGGGTTCAAATACAAAATAAAAACACAATAATTGCAAAAGAAAAAGACTAATAYGGAACAGAACTGGAAAGCCTTTTTCATTTTAAGGGGATAAATTCTTTCCCTTAAAAATCTCATAATGACCAAACTGTCAAAATTTGAGGACAAGAGTTTCATATTTTCCCAACAGATTGTACCGCTCCCAGACTGCATGTTTACGTTTGGCTCTTGAAGATTCTAAAAGTGGAGATAGAGGAGGACCCTAACCTTTTCTTTAATTTTACTCCCAAAGACTTCAGCTGGTGGCGGACATGTATTGTTGCACCAACCGGTTCTCTTTTTTCCTTTGCATCACAGATATAACTGAACTGGTGTTTTGTGTTGTTTTGATTCAAACTACATTAGAACTCTAAATTACTGGAGATGAATGAGAGAAAAGGACAAATAATATCAAACTTGAGTATAAAACCTGTCAAATGCTGACTTCATGGATTATCTTTGTGGAYCTCCTTCTTGTGCTGACATGACATGCAGATTCACATAATGAGGTGGGATCCAGCAGCACCTCATCAGGACTCTGGGCATGTTTTAAACATTCAGAAGCACCCAGACAGGTGTAAAACAGCTCGTCTCTTTTCAAGCGGGCTTTACTCAGTCAAATCACGTTTTATTACCAGCCACCATGAGATCCGTTCCTCCAAATTTGTTTCAATCTGCTACAGTAAGCCTGATCTAGTTGTGTCTTCTTCTGTTACTTTTAGCTTTTATTTGGTCTTTTGCTGCTTTTAGTTAACATTCTGGAAATTTGAGCTAGACATTTGCTACTTTTAGTTTTAGCTAGCATTTTGCTACTATTATTTCTTACTGTACCTAAGGTTTTGCTACTTTTAGATCTTAACTAGTGTCCTGTTTCTGTTAGAATTCACAGCTTCTTCAGCTATCATTCCGATTTCAGCATTCACACCATATTTTCACAGAAAATACAAATTTATTTAATAGTTTCCTTGTAGACTGAGCTCATGCCTTACTGAGTATTTTACACCTTTTTGCACAAGTTTTTTTTTTCAATTTATGTTGTCTAAATGTAATTTTTGTGATGTACAATAAGTTAAATTTTGCACTGCGGGTGTGGTTGGAGGGTGTCAGTCATATGTCTCATGTAATTTTGTTTAAAACCATTTATATAACACAATAARCATCCTTGCTTTTATAGAAATATCCATTCAAAAGAAACTAAAACGCAACAAATAGCTTTGAGTACCAACTATAATAATGTTTTTTTTTTTCTCTCAGGAACTTACATAGAATATTATTTTCAGCACGAGACTGAGTTTTAAACATCAGAAAAATCAGCCAACCCCTTGTTTACACTTTAAAATATATTTTCTTGTAGGATGGCAGCAACCAAAGAAACTGAAGTTGTCAAATCTTTGAAAGATGACAAGCATTAACCTTTGGAATGGCCAACCGCTCAGTTTTTTCAGGCCCGTCCTCTGAGTCGGAGCAGATGTGTGCGTCCGTGGGCAGGCGGTGTCGGTGCACAGGCTGCAGGTTGATCTGGGTGCTGAGGAGGCTGCTGACGGCCTTCAGGGAGCTGCAGGTGTTGGGGGGCAGGGAGGGGTCCGCCAGCAGGTCTGAGATCAAACCGTGGGCCTCTCCCATCACCGCGATGTCCACCACCACACTGGTGCCTGACAACTGGAAGACAAGATGAGAGGAATTATAAGGAATGGATGAGRAGGAGTATTCTTTGTCCTGCAGAGGAAACATTATGCTTCAAGTGAGGAACACCAAGTTTTCAGGGCTGTATTAAAAAAAACTGTGGTTCACACTGACATTATTTTATTAGTTTYTACACAGCTTTACTTTTGCATCAGATAGTGTCTCTGTCATGTTTTGTCCAGTATGTTCYATTTTGCTCCACTAGTTTTAGCTGAATCACCACTGATAATATCCTGTGGACTCAATCACGTAATGCAAAAAAAAAAGAGTCAGTACAAAGGTTTAAACATGCAGTATCCTTTATGTAAACTGCTTCTTATGAAGGGATTAAATGTATCACAATCAAAATTTTATTTCTCAGAGTGCAGGGCTTCACACGTGCGTCTTTAGTCTTATGGCTTTACAAATCCAAATGTGAGTTGTGAAAAATGAAGTAAATGGGCAACTCACTGAGCTGCTCTCACAAACACAGGAGGAAAGTAAAGGCTGTGAGTCACACACACACACACACACACACACACACACACACACACACACACACACACACACACACACACACACA